>NW_003852426.1:16021373-16031012 GCF_000181295.1 Otolemur garnettii
AAAAAAAAAAAAAAAAAAGAATGTAGTCTCTGAAGGCCACACTGCCTCAGTTTGTCCTGGCCCTGCTGCTTCCTAGCTGTGTGACCTTTGACAAGTTGCTTAACTTTTCTGAACCTCAGCTTCCTCATCTGAAAAATGGAGATAGTAGTGGTATTTCCAGGGCTTTTGTGAGAATTAAATGGGTTCATCTCCTTGAAGCGCTCTTGGCATGCAGTGAATTTCACTTATGTGTTAACTTTCAGTACTTTCTGCTTAGTTCTTCCCTTTCCCAGTGAGCAAAAATTATGTTTTAAAGTTTCTTGGGTATTTTTTCAGTGTTTGTAAGTGCATATATAAGCAAATACAAATGCCAATTCTCATTTTTTAAGTCCCCAAACTAGTATATCCTATACATTGTTCAGCATCGGGCTTTTTTTTTCACTTGATAGTATATTTGGAGATTATTCCACATCAATACAGAGAGAACTTCCTCATTCTTTTTCACAGCTGTGCATATAAGGAAGAACTTTCCAACAATTAGAGCTTGTTTTAAAATGAAATTCTGTCAGTGGAGGAATTCAAGTGAGGACGAGACATGAACTTCTCAGGTAGGATGGAGCAGAGATTTATGTGTCAGGGAGGTAGTCAGGCGAGAACACTTGCACTGTTCCTCCAGCCGAGATTTCCCAATCCCATGTTTTCTAAAGAATCAAAGAAGAATTAAAACCTGTCCAGAAGCAGTATTGTTTTGTTCATCTGACTGGCTTCTGACCTTGGGCTCAGCTGACACTTGAGTGAGTGGTCTTACAAGAGACCTTGCAGGGCAGACCTGTGCCATCTTAGAAAGCAGGTTCTGATTCAAGGTCCCAGCTCATCCTTTAGTCCCACCTCAAGCTAACCTGACTCAGACATTCTTCCCTGGAGGGAAGAAGAGGTCCATTCCAGGGAGACTCCAAGCCATCTTTTGGCAGGTGTAGTCTCACCGAGACTCATTCTCCCTTTATCATCTTGGAACTCACTGTTGCTGGTGGAGCTTTGGTGATGGCCAGCATGTCTGGGTTTCCAACAGGTGGCAAAGGCTTCCAGGCTCTTCCACCAGGCGCTCTTTCCTGAGTGTTCAATGTGAAGGAAGATGAGAGATTAGCTCAGCTTCCCTGTACCAACAGGACAATTACCAGAGGGCAAAAGTCTCCTGCTTGTACCTGGAGATGGTGGGTGATTGTAGGAGATCATCCGTGAGGTGGTAAGATCCCCTTAGCCACAACAGAGTCTAAAATGGCCCTGGGAGCCATGGACCCTGGACCCTTTGAATACTTTTTTATTTTTAGATCTGTGAAACTGTTGAGAGAAGTAGCATGAGCATCTGCTGGGCGTTCATTCCTTGGTGAGGGCAGCTAAGACCAGAGCTCCTCGCTGGTGCTCAGACAAGATAGCAGGAAGGAATGCCATAGGAATGCAGCATAAGAAGATGCTAGAAGAGGAAGGTGGGAAGGCTGCGGGGAGCTGGCTCTGGGTTGGACCACATGGAACCAGACTCTAAGTGGGATCAGTCTTGTTTATTTGATAGGATCTTAGCAGAGCCTGAATTGTAGCAGAAGAGCCTAATGGAGAGGCAGAGGAGGGCATTGATCTCCCCCAATAATCACCACAAATACCCACAAACCACCCGAATAAACAATCTAAGAGATCCAACAATTTGCTATGAAAATTGGGCTTCAAGATAAGCCAGATAAGTTGCCAACCCCCATTTTCAACCATTAAGGTCATTCTTAAGCCTCTGATCTATAGAAACTCTGGGGCCACCCAGATTTAGTTTACAGGGAAAGCTGTGGCAAATCTTGATTATGTGCTATTTATTATGAGCTCTGCAAAGAGAGAGGCTATACCTTATACTTTTTTGCTGAGATGTAATTGACAATTAACTGCATGTTTTTAATGTGTACAATTTGATAAGTCTTGACACATGTATGTACCCGTGAAACCATCATCACAATCAAGCCAATGAACATGTCACCCCCAAAGAGTTCCTTGTGCCCCATTGCAATTTATCCCTCCTAGACTTCCCCTAAGCAACCACAGACCTGCTTCTTGTCCCTATAGACTAGTTTGTGTGCAACCCTCCAGTATGTATTCCTTGGTACTGCTGAATAGTATTCCAGGGCACAGATAGTACGCATTAGACATCTGCTTACTCATTTACCTATTGACAAACATTCAGGTCATTTTCAGCTTTTGGCTGTTACAAAAAAGCTGTGATGAACATTTATGTGTAAGTGTGTACATGGACATAGACTTGCATTTTTCTTAGGTAAATACTTCTAAGTGGAATGTCTTATGTAGTAGGTATGTAATTTAACATGTCACGAAAGTGCCAAATTCTTTCCCAAATTAGGTGTACACTTTTACCTTCCCACTCGGCATTATATGAGAGTTTTAGTTGCTCTGTATCCTTTCCAACACTTGCTTTGGTCAGTCTTTTTAATTTTTAGGCATTCTGAAAAGGATCTAGTAGTTAGTGTTATCTTACTGGGATTTTAATTTGCATTTTCCTGATGATGAGGACCATTTTGTCTGTGTATCCTCTTTGGTGAGGTGTCTGTTCCCATCATTTGTCTATTTTCACATTGGGTTATTTACTCTGTTACTATTGAGTTTTGAGAGTTCTTTACATACTCTAGATATGTGTTATTACATCAAGTATTTGATTTACAAATATTTTCTCCCAGTCTGTGGCTTTTCCCAGTCTGTCTCCTTTCCTTTTTTTAATGGAATCTTTTGAAGAATAATAGTTTTTAATGTTGATGAAGACCAATTGATATATTTTTTTCTTGCATGGATGTGCTTTTGGAATCATAAAGTTTTACGGTTTTAGGTTTTAGATCTATGAGCAATTTCAAGTTAATTAAAGTATATGGTTTGAAGTATGGATGGATGTTCATTTTTTTAACATACAAATATCTAATTATTCTAGCAACATTTATTGAAAATAATTTTCTTTTTCCCCTAAAAGGCTTTTGTGCCTATGTCAGAAATTAAGTGGCCATGTGTCTGTGGGACTATTTCTTCTGGAAGCCTGAACCTCACCCTGTCATAGCAGTAGCTCAGGGCTAGCACATGGCAAGTGTTTAATAATTGCTCAGGGATATAACTTGACCCCAGCTGTTTTCAAGTGTTCCTGTTTTGATCCAGTTTAATGCTGCCAGTTGTGAGGACAGTAAGTAGTAAGGAAGTCAGATGGCGTGGAGGGGTGACAGTGTTCTGTTGGCATAAGCACACGCTGTTTCTTATTCACACTGACCTAATTGTGAGCACTAAATAAATTAGGGTCAGCCTCAGTTCCTGAAAGACTCAAAGGGAATCAACTTTCCCACCAGGCCAGCAAGTTTCAGAGTCTATGCCTCCAGCTCGAGCAACCCAGAACTAAATAATCCAAAATGCCATCTCTAGCAAACATTCCTTGAGGACTGGTAACTCTCTCTTGCAGTGCTTTCCCATAGAAAGCTAATGCTAGTCATTTATGTAACTTAATTTTTTTTACTAAATGTATTTTCAGAAGTAAAAAGAAACAGTTGAAATTACTTTTATAATATATATTGTAACTCAAAATATAAAAGTATGATCATCTCAACATATAATCACTATGAAATTATTCATGAGGTATTCTATATATTTTGAACTAAGTCTTTGAAAGTATATTGTGTATTATATAGTTACAGCACCTCTCACTTGAAATTACCTAGATTTTAAGTGCTTAGTGGCCATATGCGGCTAGTGGCTGCCATATTGGACAGCACAGCCTTTGATCGTGTGTCACATGTCTTGCTTTAATGCTCCCCTTTGCTTGGAATCTTTATCCAATGAAAACATCCTGCTGGACACAGGCTTCCCTTCTCCACCCCAACTCCTCCTACTCTTAGAAGACTAGATCAGAGAGGGGAAAGAGAAGTAAAATGTCTTGAAGATGGAAAATATTAAAACAAAACCTAAACCTAGGGAAAACCAACAATCACAAATAAGGTTAGATTTATACAGCAAGGTGAAGAAGAGTTGGTAGAAGTTGCTGCAGCTTACCACTTCTCAGGAATTTTGCAAGCCAGTTGTTAAACACAGCCACTAATAAAAATTAAGCTGTACCATCTGTCCAGTGAATAAATTATATTAAAAAATAGGTAATAAATATGCCAACTCACCACTTCCTAATTATGTTACTTCATTTCACTGTTATCCATGATCTTGAGGTTATTTATAACTATCACAGCTGAATGGTAGAAATACTATTATTATACGATGTCATACACCCAACCCAAGAGAGTTGGACATCTCTTCCCAACTCTGTGTGGTAGCTTGAAATTGGTGGGATTATTTATACCACAGAAAGTGGCAAATGCTACAACTTGGGGCTTTCCTCTAAGATTTGCCAGTTGTTAAACCTTTACCAGCACACTCTGGGGAAAGCTCTAGAAGGTGCAAACTCAATGAGATGAAAGATGCCTGGCACTTTAGTAGGTATGATAATTATGATTGAAAGGCTGAATAATTTAGGTCAAAAGGCTATCCCTGTCCCTTTCCTCCTATGAGGAGGAAACAGCCTGCATCTTTCTGTCAGTTTTTTCCATCCACCTCGACTCTTGGCTTTTTCATGTTGAAAGAGGCTTCTCCATGTGAAGACCTGGAAGATATGGCCCACTCTCAGTGTCGCCTATGTGTAAAGGTATTCTCTTTCCCGTTCCTCTGTAGAGGCTGGAGGGGGTGGGAGAGGAGAAAGAAAGCTTGAAAATTTACATACTAAATATTCAGGAAATTATCTCTCAGAAGTGTTTTATTTTCTTTTGTTTGCCTACGTTTTTAAAATTTTCTGTAATGATACTCCTAGTTTTAAATAAGTTAAATTTTAAAACAACACATAAGAATTTTTAAATGTCTTCAAAGCCCTGTTTAGACACAACTAGTTAGTGCTAAGATTGGGAAGAGAGGTATTAAGTGTGAAAAGGTTTCAGCTGGAATGAATGAGCCTCCCTGGCTGCCCAGCGTTTGGGGATGAATCAATTAAAAGGAGGTGAAACAGGAAGGCAGCCGACAGGTCTCTGTAAACCCTGGAGTTTTTCTGTTGCGTTACCCTTCCTCCCACACGAAAGCACCCATCCATCCTTGTGGATGACATATGGGATGTCTGTAATGAATATGGATTTGATGTGATTTCATCTCTCTGCCAAACTAACTCACAGAACTAATTCCACTTTAGACTATGTTAAATGAGGTTTAGAAAAGTGTATTAGGGGCATAACTTTTGAAGTCTCTAAGCTAGATCAAGAGGTGCATTTGGGAGAAAACTTTGGGGACCACTCTCCCCTTGCCCATGGCTGGAGCCACATTTTGATGTCTTTGATTTATCAGGGTGGGAGACTATGGGGATCTGTCTTGAGAGGGCTGTGACTTTTAAGGGATTCAACTAGTTGAAACCGTATGTGCATGTGGAAAGAAAGCTCTTTCATGTCATAGAGTCTAAAAGCTTGAAGGTGGAATGGGCTCTCAGAGGTCAATACTTTAAACCTAATTTGGCTGCTCATGTCCCTCCTTTTTGTCTCTGCCCAGTGTTCAGCTCTGCCTGACACACCCCCTGAGGCAAGCCAGCCCATTTCAAGTGTAGTGCATAGAAAGTTCTGCTCGTGTTGACCCTAAACCCCACTTCCTGCAGTGTTCACCCATGATTCCCAGGGCTGGAAGAAAGGGGCAGGGACCAACACGGACATGAGCTAGTGAGATCGCATAAGGACGAGGGACCATGTTTGCAGTAACTTAATTTAACATAATTAACATTTACTAAGCCATCTTTTACATGCAAGACCCTGATCTAAGCACTGTGAAGAATGTAAAAATAAATAAAATGGAGGCTCCACCCTTACGGAATTCACAAGCCACAATTTAATGTGTGTATACAACAAACTTTAATACAAGGCAGAAGTTGATCTGATGAAGGAAATGGAACCAATATTTGTCAAGGTCCTTTGATGTTTCAAGCTCTGCTTTCCTTTTCATGGGCCTCGTGTAATCCTTGTGGGATTGTGCATTAAACCCCTGAACCTCACTTTCCTTCTTTGTGAAATTTAATGTTGGACTAGGTGCCCTCTGAAGTCCCCTCCAGCCCTCATATCCCATGATTTGTCCCTCCTTTTCTAGCCAGTGGCCCTGGGCTTCCCTCTCCCGGGCTGGGCTGGCTAGGGAGAAATGGATGGGCTTTTGCTGTTGTTGTTGTTTCATTTTTTTTTTCCCTCCCTCTGGGATATATTGTTGACTTAAAACCAGTTTGAACAAAGCACTCAGGAATAAACCACAGAGAACTGTCTAGAATTGGCAGAGGATAACCCTGTGACCCTAGAAGCCTTTCCCAGCTCTAATTTTTATGATTCACTAATTTGCCGCACCACATTCAACTCTGTCCGGGAATTCAGAGTTCAAAAAAGATGCAATGTAAATTGCTGGAGGTAATGAGTGGGCTGCAGGCATGGTAGGGCAGAAGCGTGGTTTTCAGTGAAATTAAATACAGGAAGATATTTAAAGAAGCCAGAATGTCTCACTGCCACCCCTCCCTCCCCCGCCCCCAACAGTTTTTTTCTTTTCACTGAGATACTCCCATTTTAAGGTGGGTAGGATAAATTTCAAGTTTTCTCTTCTCAGTGGAATGACTAGATTTTTGCTCTATGATCCCATATGAGCTGCCTATCTCTTTTATAACCTTTCAAAAGCTATTGGGTAGGGATGTAGTTGTTTAGCAATAAATTCTGTTATAATTCTAAAAATCACTTTTGAAGTGGAGGCAGATGCTATGGGAAGACCAGTGTTCTTTAAGTATGTCTTTTTTTGTTTGTTTGTTTCTCTGCTTTTTATTTTGTTTTCTTTTTCTTTTTTGAGGAAATAGGTAAGGGCAAGAAACAACGTGGTATTTGATAATCTCATAAATTTCTAGTGCTTTCTGCATTTCCTCAACTTTTGGGAATCTATGCTCCTGGGTGGTATCTTTGCAACTTATGTGAAATATATGTAATGAAGATAAGATACAACAGTAAAATTGCGCCTGAATCCCAGTATTCCTAAAAGGCCAGTAGGCCATAGCCTCTGGTGCCTGTGGGGACCTGGTGAGAGATAGGTCAGTGGGGAAATAAAAGGAAAAGCCAGTCACCTGTGCAGTGACTAGGTGGTAGGTCGAGTCACATCTTACCTGGGTCCACGTTCTGAGGTCAGCTCCACATTATTCACCATGCATGCTTAAAATATTGGTGAAAATACTGTAAAAGACACCATGCTGGTGAGTTCTCCTCTGTGGTTGTTTCTTGGTTAGGATCAGATTTGTTTCTTTGATCCCGTACCAGATGAAAAAGTTGTCTTGTGTTTAGAAACCATATTCTATTAAAAAAAAAAAGTCTTTAAAAAGTCTTTAAATGTTGAACTTGAACTTGCACTCCACAGACGCATCTGAGGCCCCAGGAAGGGTAGTAGCCGATTTAGATCCTTCATCTCTATATGGCCTGGGGCAACGCCTATAGAGGAAAAAAAAATCAAGTTTAATTGCCAGCACTGTTTAATATTTTTCATTATTTCTATTTTTCTTTTATTTTCCTTTTTCCTATGAGTATGGAAAGTTGAATTTGCAAGGTGCGTGAGGACATGACATAAGCCAACTGTATCAAGATTCACATGTTTTGTCTCCTTTTGCTTTTCACCAGAACCCTATGAAGTAGGGGGTGTTATCCCCACTTTGCAGGCAGGAGAACTGACACAGGTTACATGACTAAGCCTACTGAGGCTCCAAAGCTTAGGCTCTTTTTTTGTATGCCTTACAGACTGGATATTTTATAAAAGGGGATGAGAAAATAGAGGACACCTGAAGGAAGAAAGAGATGGACAAAGGTGTGTAGGGAAGAAACAAACATTCAGTGAGTGTCTACTGGGTACCTAAGCATTTTCACATCTCTCTGTGTTCCAGGCTGCCTTAGGTTCCTAAGGCTGCTGTAACAAATTACCATAAACAGTGTCTTAAACAATAGCAATTTATTCCATATAGTTCTGGATGCCAGACGTCTGGAGTCAGTATCACTGTGCTAACATCATGCTGTCAGCAGGCCCGCGCTCTCTCTGGAGGCTGTAGTGTAGAATCTGTTTCTTGCCTCTTCCAGCTCCAGATGGCTGTGGCTTTCCGGGGCTTTGGCCATGTCACTCCAGTCTCTGCCTCTTTGCTCACATTGCCTTTTCCTCTTCTGAGTGTGTCAAATCTCCCTTAGTTTCTCTCTTGTAAGGACATTTGTGATTATATTTAGAACCCACCAAGATAATCCATGATAATCTCCCATCTCAAGAAACTTTAACATTTGCAAAGTTTTTTTTATTTTATTTTATATATATATATATATATATACGGTAACGTTCAGAGGTTCTGAGAACTAAGGCCTGGATATCTTTTGGCTGACTGTTCAACCTACCACATGGACTAATCGCAAATGTAAATGTTATGGAATGGCCTAGGTTAACAGCTCAGGCATTTATATATTTTGTTGTTGTTTATTTTTCTCACTCCAGATCCCATAGGCTTAATCATTGGTAATAAGCCTCCCCTTCAAGGGTTTTCTGGAATGAGGCGAGAAAGCATTATTTAATAGCTTACATCACTTCACAGCAGTGTTAGTGCAATAATTTTTAATGTGTTTGTGCCATGCTGTTAACTCCTTGATATAGGAGACTTAACATTCATTTTAGTCATGAGATTGACTTTAGGTTTAGCTACATAGCCTGTGGTTGCCCTTGGTCAGCGTTTGTTCAGTCCAAGGTGAGCCTGGGGCACGAGAAATTTGGTGAGATATGTAGAAGAACTGATCATAAAGACAAGTGATGGGTGCAATAAATTCTTTTCAACACATGTGAGGGACGAGGTTAGAGGAGATTTGAGAGGCCCTCAGAGACTGAAGCTACAGAATAGGAAATGGCTTTTTAGCATGCTTTTTGCTCTTTGAGTGAAGGACTGCAATTTAGAGGGGGCAAGGAAGTGTGCCAACAGGGTAGGGCTGATGGCCCCTCAGTCCAAATGTATCAGTGGGATGTTAGCACTACGATGAGGCAAATACACACTTCGCAAGCACCTGCAGCCCCTCTGGGGCATAGTAGGAATTGCTCCTTTAATAGGGACGGGGCAGGTGTTGACTCTGACACCAAAATGTACGAACCCAGAGGGGTTTTATGTCTTATGAAATTCTAGTGATTTCTACCAAGACTACCCAGTTGTCTTTTGACTTGAAAATTAAACACGGGGTGCTTCTCCAACATTTTAAATTTAGATTTTTTCCCATTCCCCTCCCAAACCAACGTATTCTGCTGATGTGCCAGTTGGGACATTTGTGCACGCTTGCTTTCAACCACTCAGGACTGAAGGCTTGATGTCCATAGTGACTCCTCCTTTTTTCAGCTTTCCATGTTTAGTCCCATTAAAAATGGGACAGATAGTCTCTTGATAAGTCTTTAGGATCAGAAGTAGACAGAGAAAACAAAATTAAAAATTGGGCTGGAACCAGGCTCTTACACAGGTTGTTTGGTATGTAACCTCAAACCTGTTATTCACTTTCTTAAAAATCAGAATGAGAGAGAGCTTACCCCATAGAGTTACTGTGACAATTA
>NW_003852426.1:16031433-16069034 GCF_000181295.1 Otolemur garnettii
GCATTTCCCCCATACCTTGCCCTATGCATCTGTTGATCTGTATCCTTTTTAATATCCTTTATAATAAACCAGTAAACATTCTATAAGCTGCTCTAGCAAATTAATCAAACCTAAGGAAGTGATCATGGAAATGCCAATTTATAACCAATAGGACAGAAGTATAGCTGACCAATCCCTTTAAGATTGGTGCCTGAAGTGGGAGGGCAGTCTTGTGGAGCTGAGTCTGCAACCTATGGGATCCCACAATCTCTCCAGGTAGATAGTGTTGGAATGGAATTGAATTAAAGGACACCCAGCTGCTGTCTACTGCAGAATGATTGGTTGGTATGTGGGGAAAACCCCCTACACATTTGGTTGTGGAAGCATTCTGTGTTGATTGTTGTGGCAAAAAAAAACAGTTTGAGATTTTTCCACTTCCAATCCAGTTCAGACCTTTTAAAATGATCCACAGAGGCAAATTTATTTTATATTACAACATTACAAACACATCCACCAAAGCAAAATAAAGACTTTATAAAATATCTTGATATTTTCTATTCTTTTCTAATTTACTGCAAAAAAAATTGTAAGCTACCAAATTGATTGGATGCCCACTAATAGGTGAAGTCCCCCTGTTTCAAAAAACATTGCTCTAGAGATAGTAGAAACTGCTATCCAGAAAAACCCAAAAGGACAGGGTTTGGGGAGCTGCTTTCTCTACTTTCAGTTCATCAAATATCAAATTTTCAAAGAACGTCTTTTGTGTTTTGTAATGTTAGCACCCACCACCCCCATTCACATCACATTGTACAGTTCCAAGTGTTTTTGCATATAGCATCTCATTTAATTCTCACTGTCCTCTGAGGAAGGTGTTACCTTTGGCTTCATTTTACCAATGAGCAAATTCAGACTCAGGGCAGTCATGTGTCTTTCCTAAGATCGTGTACTTAGAAGTGACTGAATCAAGACTGAATCCATCTCTCCTCATCTTAATCTTAGATTTTCCTACACATAACAATGACTTGAAAGAGGAATTCACATTTTTAGGACAAAATCAGAATACAAACTAGGGAACAGTCATGACCAAATCTTCTATTTTATGATCTCTTTCTTTAAAAAAAAAAAAATTAGTAACATCACTACCATGCAGTTTTCACTAAGAGTTGCCTCCTGCAACCAAGACTGGTTTACTGGTTGTGCCACCTAATTGCATTTTCACTCATTCATGTATTCATTCATTCATTTATCCTCTCAACAAATTCATTCATTCATTCATTCAAGAAATTGCTATTGGGTGTCTACCAAGGGCCAGGCACTGTATATGGATACTACCATGAGCATAAGAAAATAAAAAAGTCCCCACTCTCATGTCAGTATGGAAGGTGGAGTGTGTACCAAGTGCTATGAAGGACAGCAGAATGGGGTGAGGGGAAAAGACTATTGGGGTGCTCTTGTAAATAGCATGGTTAGGGAGGGTTCTCCGATGAAGTGACATTTGGGCAGAGTACTAAATGAATTTTAAAAAGCAAGCCATGTGGATATCTGGGAGAATTTTCTAGAAATGAGGTAAAGCAAGTTCAAGAAAGAGTGATCATGAATTGAAAGAGCAAGCCATGTGGCTATCTGGGAGGTTTTTCTAGAAATGGGGTAAAGCAAGTGAAAGAAAGAATAAACTTGGTCATGATTGAGGAGGAGCAGGGGAAAGAGATGAGGTCCCAGAAGGGGCTAGATTACAGAGAACACTGAAGCCATTGTAAAGACCTGGGTTTTATTTAATAAGTTCTTCAGAAAAGAGCTCTATGGAATAACTCAAAAAACGTGTTTTGTTAGGTCATTTTTCTTTTGCACAAACTTCTTTATGCCCTCGTAACTTACTAAGTTGCTCTAGCTGAGAGCCCACATCATTATCATTGTGATAAGAATCTCAAGTTGTGGGTTGAGAAGAAAACACACCCACCCAACCCATCCTTATTCCCTCTGAGTGTGCTGTACCCTGGGGCTTCAGCTGACCTTACTCTGGATGGTAATTTAACTTTTAAAGAGCTTTGGCCTATATGTTCATTCTTAGCTGAAAATAACTCGTGGGTCAAGAACCGTCAACTTTCAGAATGTCTCATAGGGTACATATCACACATGCATAGTCAAGTCCCATGCTGTGATAAGCCTGACCTGACACTCAGCAAGGGACACACCCTGATCACTAGGAACGTGGGGTTTATAAGTGGCTCTCAGGCCTTCCTATAATGCATAGCTCCTTCAGCAGAGCTAATTTTCCATTTTACATAGCGAGACTTAGGAGCCTTGCAACCCATATGGCCCTTGTCTTCCTGTTTAAAGTCTTCTCCCTGTAAGCACCTCTTGGAGTTCAGGATATCCATGTTCCTTCCTAATAGTAACAATAGTCTACATATACAGGGTGCCAAAAAAATGTATACACATATAATGTATTTACAATATTATATATAATAGATTTTATGTATTATATAATGCATGTACTTTGAGCACCTCTTCTAGTTGCAGAAGTCAAATGTGACTTTATTCACATTTTGCTATCCACTATTTTAATACAGATTTTTCCTTTATTAAAATGTGTATACTTTGGGGGGGGGCACCCTCTGCAGTGAGTCTTCAGTGGGGAAGGTTTTGCATCATTAAGGCAGAAGTTAACCCACTTTATTGCTTTTATTCCTTGATATAACCCATTGAGGTGGGTACTAATATAAACCTCCTTTTATAGAATAGGAAAGCAAGGCATCCAAAGGTTAAATAAGTTTTCTAAAATGGGAGACAGAGTATGGATTTAAATTTGGAACATTCTCTATTACCTCGAACATCTACAGGGCCTCAAGCCCTGTGGTGTATTTTAACCAGGTTGCGAGGAAGGGAAGCAGGGGTGAGCAAAATCATGAGGGAGGCTCTTTCTTTCCTGAGCACACCTCTGCCTTCCCTTTTCTTGGTGGCGTGTTTTATGTCCTGGCTCTTCGGGCTCTCCGTGTCTCTTCATCTGCCAGCAAAATAAAACTAATATCGGCAAAGAATCTGATGAAGGCACAGTGTGTGTGATCATAGGGTGATAACTCGCATGCAAGCTAGAAAGGGCGGGAACACATCTGTTCAGCAAACATCTAGCTAGCGGCCCCTATAGGCAGGCCGCTCGGCTGTGTGACTTAATTGAGTCCGTAGTTTGTCATTTTTTCTGGGGGACCTTTGCCAACTCTTGACACATTAGGGACCAGAGAGGTGAAAAGACTGCCTGAAACCACACATTTGGCTAATAGAGAGTCAGTAGAAGGACTGAGGCCTCAGATTCTCAGTTTCCTGTTCCATCCTATTATACTGCCTCTTCCACTTGCTTGTTAACATACAATAAAAACCTTCAGCCAAATGTGTCACTCTTGAAGGTGAACCTCTAAGTGACCTTGAGTCAGAGGTGGAGAGTTTTAGGGATGTGGAAAGTGATCAACTGGCTCTTCAAAATTCTCATCATATGAAAAGTGGTCTATGACAGCTATTTTTAGGGGTTTCCCTGAAAAACACACTAATAGAGATTAATTATCATCTCTTAACATAGTGTAGGGACACAGGACAGGCAAGGATCGATGAATCAGGAAAATAAGAGGTAGAAGTCTTATTTCCTTATTTGTAAAGGCACTGCACTGAGAAGTCTTGGGTGTCCCAGACACAGTCAAGGCCCTGGAGAACCTACTGGAAAGGGAAGTCCTAAAACAAGATGTGGAGTAATCAGGAGAATCCCACTTCCCAGTTGCCCCTCATCACATCAGTATAAACTGATCCTTCATTAATCACAGCATGCAGAGAATCTTCCAGTAGCTAGTTCATCTCCAAGATCATAGGTCACATGGTGCAGGGCTGGGCTAGATGGCCCCTTGGATCTATTCCTCCAGGTTTTCAGCCCCCCAGCTCATCTCTGCGCTCCACCCCCATCTACCCAAGTGCTTTTAACTCTCCAGGCAAAATCCACTTTGCTCCTGAGATGAAGCACAGTGGGCACATTCTTGAACAGAGTTCAAACTAACAGGATTTCCCTAAAACAAGCAACTCCCTGGATGCTCCGGGAAGCACTATGACTACTTGGGGGGATTAACATAGCCAGAGCAATGTGGCTGTGGTCCAGAAAGAAAATGTATGTGCTTACAAAAAAAAAAAAAAAAATCTGGCTCAGAGTCTTGGGAACCCCATAATCAGAAGCATACTCATTCTGACAGTTTCAAAAGACCCAACACCCACCTCATGCGACCTGGCGAGGGTTCAGAGAAATCCACCCCCTCTTTTGTCTTCTGGATGGAATGCAAGAGCCATATCAGACTTCCTGCCCAGAAGGCAGAAAGAGGGCAGGCCTTTGCTCCTTGGCCTCAGCAAGGTGGGGCAAGGTGGATGCCATCCTTTGGCTTAGTCTTTGGGTGCTGTGATTTCACCTTTTGGTATGATGCATTCTGTGTTAATTCTACATGGCGCCCGAGTCACTGTAAATCTGCTATCTAATCTTCAGCCAGAGTTTGTATTGGTTTATGTTTTGTTTTGTTTTCTCCTGGGGGAGAGCTACTCACAGGTTGGAGTGTGGGTGGCTTCTGTCAGGACTAGACATGCACAGCTGGAGCAGGAACTGAGACTAGGGGTTTGTAGGTCAGGAGTGATGAACCCATCTTCTTCAAGGTCAAAGGGGAGTTGGCAGCTCAGACAGTGGGATAGTAAAGGCCAATCAGGCAAATATGTCTTGGGGTTGAAGCAGGCAGGGCAGGAACCCAGAGGATTGGGTAGCTTGAAACAGCAGCACTGGCTGGTTAGAAAATTCAGTCTGAGTCTGAGTAAGAGCTGAATCACTATTGGCTTCTTGATTATTTCACATAGGCTGGGCATAAGTCTGGACCTCAGGGGCACCAACCTTCTATTGTTAATGAGTCAGAGACTAAGGTTTGAGGTCTGGGAAGAGGGAGAGTTTTACACCTAGTAATAGACCCTCTCCTGTGGTCTCTGATTTACATTGCAGAGGGCTTTGTCTGTAGGTATTGGGTTTGCAGGCCAAGTTGGCAAAGGAAAATGAAGTTGTCTGCCCATCATCTGTCATAATCCACATTTTCTGCCACTGGAAATGCCAGTGGAAGATTTGTAATTGTTGAATGCACACTAAGCCAACTTCATGGGGTTGAGGGGGAGGGGGTGCTCTGGGTAATGGATGCTTCAAACATTTCCTTAGAAATCTTGATTTTCTAAAACTGGCTGAAGCTAGGGACAAAACTAGTTTTGCAGTCCTGGAAATAGCAGCCAGCCTGCCTTTGCATGCACTAGTTCTGGTCTATGCCTGGGGGTGGGGCTTCAACATTATTCCTCGTAAGTTTTGTTTTTGGCATACAATGCCAATACTGATCAGAGATGAGCATGTTCATGCACTTATGGCAAGATTTCTAAACCAGTGCTTTGGAGAAGACCCTAAGGTTAACACATCAGTGGTTATTTCCTACTCCAAACTAATCATCCATGCATCCATGAGGTCATTCATCCTCCCACACACTTACTCAATGCCTTCTGTTTTTCGGAACTTAGCAGTTGCTGGGGAAGGATACAAAGCTGGTTAAAAAGGAAGAGGTAGAGGCATGATTTGAAGGGAACTTGACAAGTAGCAGAGTCAGCATCTTCCTTGGAGAAGAAGAAGGACAAGGGAAGATAAAGAGATCTTCTGAACATGTAGAACAAAGTAACCTTTGAATATTTCATAGATTGGACCAACCTGTGGTCAGAACACATATAGCAGTGATATGAAGGATCAGAATGTTCACTGCTAAAAGGAATTAAGATCTGAACTTTGAAGGGAGACTGTGGTCTCCTTCTTGGGAGTGCAGGTTGCTACTATACTATATCAATGACCCTAGTGACACGGATAGCTATAAGGATGAACTTGAATGTTTACGAACTCCTCTACTCCTGTTACTAGAGAGATTCTGGTCTATGATGTATCTCACTATTTTGATTGGAGTAGTCAATTCCAAGCTAGTAGAATTCAGTTCAGTGAGGCCAGGTAACTTACTTGCCTTTGTCTTAATGGCAAGTGCTGATCCTAGAATGGGGGTACCCATAATCACACTTGACTACTAGACTGGAAGTTTTTTGAGGTCAGTGGCATTTTTGTCCATCTTATATCCCTAGAACATAGCAGATACTCAATATATGCTGGTGAATATATGAAAAATGTGAAGTTTGGATGAGACAGTACAGAAGGGGTGAGTAGAAACCCATTACTATGACTTGAGAAACTCCTCTAACCCATCTCTGTTCTTACTGAGTTAGGTGGAAATCTTGAATCAACCATCCCTCTCCTCTATCACCACCACTACATAAAGGCTGGGTGCAGAGCTATCATTCAATCTTCTGCTTCTGTAACACTTTGTGTATTGTTGTCTATAAGCAAAAATACTAGCTGAAGGAGGTTAAGAGTCTTGGAAGGAGGTCAGTTTGAGTAAATTCTAACCACTATAGTTGAAATCAGCCAGTGTCTCTCCAGAAAAAAATGAAACCCATATAGAAAGATTGAATGGTGAACATTTAACAAGGGAAATAAGTTACAAAGTTTTTTCATAAAAGTTGAGAGAGCACTAGGGAAGGCAAGGCAGTCCCAAGATTAACCCAAGATTAATAATTGCTGAATGACACTTCCTTTTGTGAGCATCCTAGGAACAAAGGTATTACCTGAGCCCAAAAGCCTGGATTACCTACCTTTTGGAAGCTGGTTTCTAGGGGGAGACCAACTGGTGGTGTCCTGGATTTGGGAAGACTCAGCCCCTAGTAGGGGAGAGATGTGGAACTCTGGCTGCTTCTTCTCCTATTCTCCAATCTCCTGCTTGTGTTTCTAATTGGCCAAATCAAGCAGGAAGCAGTGGGGAACCTTGGTACTTTGCAGGAGTCATCTCCCTTTGAATACATAGAAGAATAGGGTACTGGTGGAGTCAAAATCTGAGAGCAAATAGGTAAATGACCAGTATAGCATCTATCTATCCATCCATCACCTTCCCCAACACTCCTACTGACTGACTCCCTTTTATGGTATGGATTTGAGGGAATATGGGTACACTCCCTTTGAATAAATGGTGGCCCTCTGGGAGGGTGGTTGTGCTGAACCACTTGTCTCTTTCTTCCATGATAGGCCTTTCTTAGAAAATAATCAGCCCCTAAACCCCCAAACTAGCCTCACACTGGAGACTGAAATTGACGTGGGTGGAACACCTTTTAGGCAGCTCCTCATTATAGAAACACTTGACTGGTAAGGGCACAGGCCGGGTGCACTGTGTTGCCCTGTCTTTACTGCTTCGTTTGCCCCTAGTTGGGTGCAGGTGAGCAGGAGGGTGAAGAAAGGCCTGTGCATGAGCTCTTGGGCTGAAGCTCAGACTCACAGGTCTTTGGAGACCCAGTTGTTAGGAAATGAGGCCAAGCAGATGTACAAGTGAGAAATGGGGGGAAACTGAGAGGTTCACCCAAACTATGCATGCCATTTACATGTCTCTTAGGCTTCCAGGGGGCCAGTCTCCTGGTTGGGGCTATATTTCATGTGGAGGTTCTGTGATCACATAAGTAGTCAAAAGCTCTATGCCAGTTAGGGTTTGCTCAAGGAAGCAGAAGCACCGTGACTGATGTGGTACTTAAGGGAATTTCTACAGGGATTATGTTTTACACATGCCTTGTCTACTGATGGGCCCGAAGTCACTGCAGGCCACCAGGGCCAGCAGTCAGAAGGGAAAGATTGGGTATGAAGTGAGGGGGAGCCATGGACCACTGGACACACCTGCATGAAGCCCACGAAGGCTCACTGGCTATAACAAAACACGTTACACTGGGTAATTTGAAAACAACAGAAATTTTGTTTTTTGGTTCCGGATACTGGGAAGCTCAAGATCAAGGTGCCAGGGATTTGATGTCTGGCAAGGATTTGTTTTCTGCTTTGTGGATGGTGCCTTTTAGCTGTGTCCTCACATGATGGAAGGGATAAACATGCTCCCTCCAGTCTCTTTATAAGGGCACTAATCCCATTCACAAGGATGTGATCATTTCCCAAAGGCCCCTCCTCTTAATACTGTATCATTGGGATTAAGTTTGAATATAGGAATTTAGAGGATACCAAAACTGCACCCTGGGATTCACTGCCTTGACAGAGCAGAAGCAGGTGCCCTGTGCCATGAAGCTGAACACAGGCCTGGCCCAGGATGCAGAGAATTGGCAGGAAGAGATGACGCTACAGACCCAGCTCTGTTCTCTTCCAGCAAGATGAGCAGTAGAGCAGCGCAGAGAGCCCAAGCTGAAGAGGTGCGGGGGGCCCTATGCCTCCTTCCCAGCTCAATGGAGCCTTTTCTACCTCTACCCCCCAGATCCCACGCCAAAGTCTTGTGGCAAACTCTAACCTGGAACCATCCAGGAAAGAGAATTCTGAGAATCCCAGATATAGCTTAGCTAAGTTGACATAGGTCAAAGTCAGCACATGTTGTAAGAAGACTCTGAAAATAAATGGGTGGAGGAGAGAAACCTGTTTGGATGCAGAAATGAGCCTCCCTCACAGCTGAGAGAATGTGCTGTGTCTCTCACTTCTTGGGGAGGGGCAGCAAGGAAGCTGGCGGGCTCATCTCAGGATGGCTCCCACACCAGGGGAAGCCAGGAGATCTGAAGTTCTTGGAGACCTGGGAGAGTCCTAGCTGGCCGGATTCTGCCAAGGATTTGCATCTCCAGGAGGCATTTCTCTCAGGCTTAAGGAAAGTAGACCCTCTTTGGACCACCCTATCCCTGCCCTCCCAGACAGATATAATCACACCTCCCCGACCAGGGTGTTGTGAGGATTTGTTAGTCATTGCTGGGGAAAAGGCTTTGAAGGTGAAGAGTGCATCGTCAATGCTGTCATAATTGCAGACAGATGCCTGAATCCAGACTGGCAGGCACTTTGCTGACTAATAGTAGAATTTGTTGGAATTGGTGGTGACCTTTTCTCCCCATTACATTTCTAAATATTTTGGTTGTCAATTGTAAACAAGCCCATTCCAAAACAAAAATCAGACTTTCAGTTGGTACTTATAAAATTGTCCTTGTTCCAAGGAGCATTTCCAGATCCCTTGTTTCTCTCTCCTTTCTCTTCTGTAAGGGATGGCAAAATGAGGTTTACTTAGCTGTCTGCTTTCCCCTGGAGAAGAGCCTGGTGAGAACTGAACACCTCGCTTCAACCTGTTTACCTCCACGCTCATTTCTGACCGGATGGACAGGATGTCGCAACTTTTGGTCTATGTTGCTGTGTGGCAAATACATCACCGGCATGCATTGTTACAAATTACCGTCAAAGATGGACCATTTATACGATGGTGCTTCCATATTATTATAATAAAACAGTTCTATACAAGTGTACCATTTTTTAAGTCTTTGATTCAGTATTTTGAATGTACCTTTTCTGTGTTTATATGTGCTCAGATATATAAATACTTACCATTGTGTTACAATTGCCTCAGTACCCAGCTCAGTAACACGCTGTATGGGTTTGTTGTGTGGAAGTGCTAGGCTATGCCATGTGGACTAGGTGTGTGGGAGGCGGTCCCAGCTAGGTCTGTGCAGTTGTGCTCTATGATGTTGGCACAGTGATGAAATCACCTAATGATACATTTCTCCGAATGTTTCCCTGTCATTAAGCAATGCATAAATGTGGTCAAACATTTGCATTCTTTTGACATTTTTAATAACAAGAGAGAGTCGGTCTTTTCTACTATACTTTTGGCATCATATAGGCAGTGCCCTTGTTTCCGTTTCTGTCTTTCTGAACCTCCATCTCTCCTTCTTGTCCCAGTTGCTTCCATAACTTTGAAGTCTGTAACAAGAATAAAAGGTTGTGACACATAGCCTCTCTCCCCACCCCCTCCTTGGAGGAAGACTTTTAATTTTCTGAAATCCTCTATATAGGTTAAGATAAGATGAAAAGAAGAAAAGAGGAAGACGAATATATTAAGTAGCTAGAGATGGCCAGTTGAGATACGTATATATAATATTACATGTACATGTAGTATATATACACACATACAAAGCTGAGCCGAAGGGGGAGATGGAGCAGGCATGAAGTGCATTTAGGAGAGTGTGAGGGCCAAACAGAGAGGAATAAATTGATTTTGTGGGGTAGCCCCTGCTAGGTGTAGGAGAGAACGAGTGTGAAGGTTATGATAGAGTTGTCATAACAAAATGCCACAGATTTGATTCAACAACAGAAATTTATTTTTTGTTGTCTGGAAAACATTTCTACAAGTTGGAAGTCCAAGATCAAGATGTTGTCAGGTTTGGTTTTTCCTGAGGCCTATCCCCTTGGCTTTCAGTCCTAGACCCCATGCCGTCCCCTCACATGACCTTTTCCCTTTTTAAGTGCTTTCCTGGTGTCTCTTCTTATAAGGACACAAGCCATATTGGATTAGCACCCACCCTTAATAACCCTTATGACCTCATCTGACCTTGATCACATCTTTAAAGGCCCTAGCTTCAAGTCACATTGGAGTTAGGGTTTCTTTTTTTTTTTTGAGACAGAGCCTCAAGCTGTCCCCCTGGGTAGAGTGCCGTGGCATTACAGCTCACAGCAACCTCCAACTCCTGGGCTCAAGCGAGTCTCCTGCCTCCGCCTCCCAAGTAGCTGGGACCACAGGCGCCCGCCACAACGTCCGGCTATTTTTTTGTCGCAGCCGTCATTGTTGTTTGGCGGGTCCGGGCTGGGGATTTGAACCCGCCACCTTAGGTGTACGTGGCTGGCGCCTTAGCCGGTTGAGCTATAGGCGCCGAGCCTGGAGTTAGGGTTTCAACAACATTAGGCTGACACAATTCAGTCCACAGCAGGAATTATAAAGCTGTTTTATATATTATGAAACATGTGCCCCTCTCCTCAAACTTAGTGTCTTCTAAAAAGAATAAGAAAAGATTTAAATTGCTTTCAATTATATTTATATTTTCTGTTGAATTGCTTTAACATAGTACAGTACTTCACCAAGGCTGGGTCACCAGAGGCCCTGGTTTTATATGTGTGACATACAGATTTAGGCAACTCTCTGTTACCCAATTCCAAAGAATTAAAATGCATTGTAATAAAATGAACTCCATAAGAAAATCAGAAGAAGCATAACTTAATCTCTCATCAGTAATCTGAAAGACCTCTTGGGAATTTATTTACCCCCAAATGTGAAAATTACATGTATGATCAAATCTAAATATGGTTTTGTTGTTGAGCAAACTGGTACCACACAACATATTTCTTTTTTACGAGCATAAATAAGTATTGATAACCACATATAGCTCTTTGTAGTTATAACGAAGATTTTCTTTTGCTATTAAGAAAAAGAATTATAGCCTCGAGTCTGCTAGTTTCATTTTTGATGATCATCTAAATGAAACCTGTCATTTAGCGACTGCCATTTGGAAGTATCAATAACTGTTTGAAATAAGCAAACCACAATCTGGATGGAAAAAAAGCCTGTCCTCCAACACCGTGGTCTGCTTCTCTGATTACTGCTGGGAGCTGTTTCAGATTCACATAATGGCCCCTTATCCAGAGCTGGGTGCAGAGGCTGTGAAATCTGGAGCACATTTTGTCAAGGGCAGACACATGTTGTGTGTCAAACACACGGTACTTGTCAAGATGCATTTCTGAAGTACTGGGGGCCTCACATCCTCCATGAGATGTTTCGAGAGCATCGAAAAGCACACAAGTCACTTTCTGTGAAAAGGAGGGTGAAAGCAGGTCTGTGACCGTTGGACACGTGTGAGCTACTGCATCATCTTGAGGTGGTTATTTGCAGGGTCTAACCTCAGATCATCTTGCTGAGGAATGGCACAGAGCGAATATGTTAGAGTGACAGAAAGAGAGAGAGAGAGAAAGTTCTGTGCTGAGCATAAACGGAAGGAGATATGAATCTTGTACCTATCCAGGGGCAATTTCTAGGCTACTCAAATCAGTGCTGTAATAAGGCTAATCTGGTGCCTACTCGCGCAGTAAGACAGTAGTGTGATGTGGGTCCAATTGTGCAAATACCACAGGAATCTGTCTACTTCTCCCTTGTATAAGCCTTTTTAAAAGTCATTATTACTTAAAATCCATTTCTATGTGAAAGATGACGGTTCTTTATGGTTCGAACAATTTAAATCTGGGCCTTTAAAGCCATGCATGATTTATTTGCACAAAGAAATCATGTTTTCTTTGGAGCTTTTCAATGGAGGCATAATTACAGTGTTGCAAATACAGTGCTCTATTTAAGGGTCTGTCAGCATTTCCATAATAAACCTCTATTTTCAGGAGTTCCGAACATTTCCAGAGAGAAAGAGACACACACAGAGGGACAGAGAGAGAAAGAAATCCTTCTAAAGTATAAGCTTGATGGGTGCATACGAGGACTTTGAATCCAAATCTGTAGATGTATTTGCAACCCCACATTCTTTTTCATTTGTGTGGTGGTTCCAGTCATGTGCCAGGCATCTCTGGACCCTGCCCAGTGGGGCTTCAGCTTTAAAGCAGGATCTTCCCGGGAAGCAGGCAGCGCGCTGGGTGGTTGGCCTGCTCCCTTTCCAGACCTGAGCCCATTGCCAAGTTGCATCTCATCTCAGCTTTAAGAAAAGAAAAAAAGAAATTTTTGCCCTTGCTTCTGCTTCTCCTTTTCCTCTTTTCACTCTTTCTCTTTTTTCTGGTTAACTTAGTAATATGCTAACTCGGATCTTAAATGATAATGATATTAATAGCAATATGAAGCATAATTTGAGTGTCATGTATGTGCCTGGCACTTTACAAATACTTAATTTTTAAACTTTATGACAATCCTGCAGTGTAGAAATTGTTATCCTTGGGTGGCGCCTGTGGCTCAAAGGAGTAGGGCGCTGGCCCCATATGCCAGAGGTGGGGGGGTTCAAACCCTGCCCTGGCCTAAAAAAAAAAAGAAATTGTTATCCTTGATTTTTCAGATGATGAAAACAGACTGAGAGAAGGTGACCAGACAGCCCCATGCTGGGCTCCACAATCTCAGGGCAATTGGAGTAGCTCATTTAGGGGGAGCGAGCCTCAGAAAGGGAAGACCTGGGCTGGACTACATATGGGTGAGGAGAACCAGCCAATCAGGAGAAAAAGCCTGGAAGGACTTTTAACAATTCCCAGAGTATGGTTTCATAGGTTAGTGTGACTGTAGTTGAGCCTGGATAAAAATATCTGAAGTTGTTTGGAGGCTTGCGAGGTGGCAGGCTACACTTTACATGGATTATCTCATTTATTTCCCAACTTTACCAAAGCAAGAGCGAGGTTTTATAGAGATTGGATAAAATGCTCGAGATTATATAACCAGGAAATGGCAGAGTTCCCAGGTCTGGAATCCTGGTTCTTGACCATCATGGTCTCAGGGGAGCCAAGCTCCCTCCTTTGGAGAGGTCCTGAGTGAATGAGACAGGAAGCTGCAATGCAGGATCCTGCTGCCTTACGTGGGAGATCCTGTCTCGGAATTGCTGATGGACCTTTTCCAAGAGTCTGTGTGCTGGCATCCAGCAGAAGGGAAAAGGTAATATACACCCCTCTGGCACAGGCAGGACAGGGGACAAGCCACAGAGGGAAGAGACCACCCTCCACACTGTGTTCTCAGCCAGCCGTGGGGAGACTGTTTTGTAAACTCCTGATCCCTTGTGGGTGGTGTGATTTAATTCTTTTTCCTTCTCTTTTCTGGGACTGCTTTTGGGTTGCTAGTTCCAGCTGAGACTAGAAGTGGTAGCACACAGCCCAGGGAGAGGCAAGAAAGGAGGGAAGGATTTTTCACTAAGAAAATTTTCTTCCTCTTCCCGAAGCAGAATCAGGTAACTCTATGGGGCATGTTGCTTCCTGAAGGAACAGCCACCTGCTCTCAGGGCTGGGCTTGAGGCTTAAAGTGTTGAGGGAGGGATTCAAATTGCTTTTAGAAAGTGGAATAGATTTATCTTATGGAAACGACTCTTGGAGTCGTTCAGCAAATTCTGATCAGCAGGTATTTACTGAGGTTCCTCTAAGGGCTCTGTGTTGGGGGTTATTCTCCATAAGAGAAGGTGGCTGGACCGGCATGGAAAATCTGACTCGAGTTAGTGTTGGAGGGAAAATGGTGGCGAGGCTGCTCAGGGTCGCCAGAACTTAAACGCTAATTTGAGAGATCACTGCCTAAACATACTGGGAGTAGACAAGTGTGCCCTTCATTCATTCATCCAGGCAGTGCTTACTGAGCATCTACTAGATGCTGGGCATGGAGATAGGAGCTCGGAGACCAATGGTGAGCCAGGTGGATGTGGTACCTGCCCTCAGGGAATGTAAAGTCTATTTGGGGAGAGAGACATGAAACATAGTCACACTAACAATTATATAAGTATTAAATAATTATAAACTGCCATAAGTTCTTGAGAGGAAAATACGAGTCTCTCTGAGCATACATTAACAGAAGGACTAAACCGTTATAATGTATTCAGCTGCAAGTAACAGAAAGCCCAATCAACAGTAGCTTACATGAATAGCTTGTTTGTTTTTTGAATCAGCAGTATATATCAAGTATCCATACTCTTTCGGGGTCCCTTCCCTGTCATCTTTAAAATACTGACTTTTCACCCTCAGGCTTGTGGCCTCCTGATGACAGAAGAGCTGCTGCAGCCCCACTTTTAAAGACAGGAAGCACAGGGAAAAGCACAGGGAAAAGGCAGTGGTAGAGAGCTCTTGGCTCGAACACGATGGTGTTACATCAGCAGCAGGATTCCTCTCCCAGAAACCTTTCAGCAGACTTCCTGTTACCTTTCATTAGCCAGAACGGGGATCTTTAAAATGAAGATGGCAGGAAAGACAAACAAGTCAGTAGTGATGACACGCACAATAAGTAACATTTGTAGGATGCCCTATCAGCCTTATTCACGGGGCATAAGTCTTTTGATTGTTACTTACATCGATCCTGTGAGGAAGACAGAGCAGTTTCTCAGATGCAGCCATTGAACACATAGTCAGCCCCCCATTGGCCCGAGGTCTTCAGGTCATTTCTGGGTGCTTGAGCTTCTAGGTGTCTGCTGGGTTTGGGAGAGTGGGACAACCCTGAGTCATAGATGCAGAACATCCCCAAAGGACACACAGGCATGTGAGGGTTTGCCAAAGGGATAGCTTTGCCTTCTGAGATGTTTGTTTGGGGACCCAAAATTTAAATGATGTCTCTCTGATGTAGTGTCTTCCTATGGCCATGCCTGGGGTTCATGTGGTAGATAGGCAGGCCAGCCTAGAAGAAAGAATGCTCTTCTTATAGCAAAGCCATATTCTCACAGAGAAGCCTTTGGGGGCCTTATGTGCCAGATATAAAAACAGGTATAGAAAATAGCGTCTGCTGATGGAACTATGACCTCATTTCCAGAGGACTTTGGAAATGTTGATTTTAAATGTAACCCTCCCCAACCACTGGCACTCAACCCAGGCAAAAGGCAGTGTGTTTAATATCTACGATAAATGAATGAATATTAAAAGCACAGGTTCTCATGCTATTTTAAAGGCAGCCTTCCAATCACATGTGACACCCTAGTCCACTCCTCCCGCCCAGCTTCCAGCATGCCTGTGTGCCTGTCACAGCAGGGGTGATGTCCTGGGCTTATTCTGCTCTCCCCACCTCCTCCCCTGCTTCTTGGATCTGGACTCTGAGCTTGTCTGTTGCCTGTTGCTGGGCTGGTGGAAGGTAGAGACAGACCTGCTGGCTTGGGACCATTGCCTGGCGATGCACCAGCTCGAGGCCCTGCATCTTTGAGTTACGCCAGTGGAAACAAGAGTCATGTACCCTGTGCTGGAGAACGTGTAAAGTTGACACCGTTTACCAGATGTTCCAGTGTTTTATGAGCTTTACGAGGCCTTCTGTTAAGTAACACTTACTTTAAAAAAGTAAAGCTTGCCTGCTCTGAGTGGAAAGTTTTTGTCTTTTGTTTTTTTAAAAAATCTTTTGGGTGAACTCTGCAGCACCTGTTTGCACAGCAGAGCTCTGGCCTGCAAGGGCCGCTGTGGTGAGTGACGGGCAGGGGAGAGCTATGTGGCAGGCCACCTGGTACAGATTTTAAAAGGCCAGAGACCAGAGGCCCGGCTCATGGATGCAGAAACACACACACAAACAGGGACCCAGATGTGCTCCCCTCTCTTTAATGCAAATAATATGCTCCTGAAATGCTGGGTATGAATGATGTGTTTTTTGCAGCCCCCAAATAGGATATTCCTTCCTTATGCGAGGATTTGTTTTAGAAACAAAAAATTACCATCTAACTCATCTTTATTATACATTTGTATTTACAAAAGATAGATTTGATTAAAATGCCATTCATTTTTATTGAATGCTGTAAGATGTAGCACATTGGGAAGGACACATTGATCACATCTGGTGTCTGGAAGATGTCATTCAAGGTGAGGAGCATGAAGAGGTCAGCGCAGAGCAGGGCCAACCTGTTCAGGTGAACGGCGGGAAAATCAAGATCTTAAAAAGCTGATGAGATAAAGAGAGGAAGGAAGCAGCTGTTCTCTGGGCACAGAGAGGACTTAGGTCCAGTCTGGTTGAGAAGAGGTTTGCGTGGTAGGGAGTGGAGCCATCGAAAGGGCTGGAAACAACCTGGTTATTCCCATCCTGACCAAATCACTTCCACACACAGAGAATCAACTGGAAGTGCCCTAGAGGGGCAATGATAGGGTGGGTCAATGTCTGCACAGAACCCCCTTCACCTTATCCAATCTGGTGTTGGGAGAAGGAGGAGGATCCTCTGCGGTGGCTCTGTTTGCTCCACAGGTATATATTTGAGCAGAACTCAATAACAGTGTTAGGCTAAGTCGATAAACCTAACATTATTTGAAAATGAGTGCATTCTTGGTGGTTTAGAGATTCTTGGCCCAGCAACCGACCAACAATCTTTGAAATTCTAGCAGCACGTCCGCATCTCTGGGTCGGAGGTCTTCTGACGCCTTCCTCAGCTGCGTATGTGGGTCTCCATCTTGTCTCCACCAGTTGTCCAAATCTGTGCCTTCAATGGGAGCAGGGCTTTTATCACGCTCCACCACGTGAGGAGAAAGCAGACAGGAGCTAAATGTGGAAGGAGGCACAGAAGGTACCACTGGTTACTTGGCATGGGAGCCAAGGGGAAGACGAGGGGAAGGTGGACACAAAGAGAAAGATCATATGAAAGAAAAAGGTTTGTACTACACTCAAAAAAGACAATGTACATTCTATACCTTTTACATAGAAAGTGTATATATGTTCACACATATGAAGAGGTGGATAAAAGAATGGTCACTAAAGTGTCAGTGGTGCTTAACAAGTTTGTGGGTTTCAGGTTAGTTTTCATGTCATATCTTCTAAGTGTGAATTTTTGCAGTGCTTGTTATTTTCAAAGCGTAAAACAATAAGGCTACTTTACATGCAAAAATAAAAACAGCAACAATAACATGCAGACAGCTCCTGCATTTCAGAGCTTGGGATGTCTCTCCTCTCCTCTCCCCATGGAGCCCTGGATGCTTACTGGAAATGTGGTCTCCAGGAGAAATGGAAGAGGATAAAGGACACAAACCATCGACCTCATGGTTAGGGCTGTAATGGAAAACTAGTTATTGGTTACCAGGTAGACGTCTCAGCAGGGCATCAATACTGCCCTTGAGGAAGCTGAGTTTGCAGAGGTCCCTCTGGGAGGAAGGAAGGCTTAGTCTCCACTCCTTACCTCACATTTCACTTTCCAACAGATAATCACCAAGAACGCGCCTGTTGTCAAATAATGTTAGGTTTATCAACTTGCTGCAGCAAGGGAGAACATGCCCAAGGAACTATCCCAGAAGGCTGGAAGGGTGAGGGGCTCTTATTAAGGTTTGGACTCATGCTGGATGATGGTACAGTGGGACTACAGAAAACGTGGACCTACTGTGGGTCTCCTGCCAACATGAAGTAGGGGAAGTTTAGCAATTTGGTTTCTGAGCAGCCTCTGAGGCCAAGAGGAGGCAAAGCTGGGGAGGTCATTGGCAATGCCATTACTAAAAAGAAGTGGAGTGCTTAGGGTTGGCTTTGGGGAAACATTGATTGTTGCTGGCTTTGCTTTAGGCCTTTGGTGAGTCTTTTAAGGATGTTTCACTCTGATGATCAGCAGTGAAATGATACCCTCATGTTCATTCCCTGGGGCTCAGGGGTAGCTGTCATTTGTGGAGAAGGTACTTAGTGCTGGGCTGATGGAGCCTGCTGTGCCCACAGGCCCAGCTCAGGAGAGTCAAGGTGGAGGGCATGTTGCTTTAGTTACCATGAGTTTGCAGAGGTCCCTCTTCATCCTTCATGGCATTGTCCAGGCATTGGAAGACTGTGGGCTTTTGGGGAAAACTTTTCATCAAGTTCCATGGGTCACCCCTTCCTACTGACACAGAGGCTTTTGAAGATAGATGCTTATCAGGCCAACTAAAGATTCCTAGAGGCCTTCTGAAAGGCCTTCAAGGACCCTCCTCGAAGACACTGGGCAAGTCTGGATTGTAGAGCTTTAAGGTCCGGCCTCAGACATCCAACCTCACTTTCTCTCATTCACTTCTTTCTCTCCTTACCTCTGTTTTCTCTTCTGTGAAGAGGGGAAAATTACACCCACTTCTTCTCTAAATAAGGCCAGGACAACTTTGGGGTGAACCCAAATTGTGTTCTCCAAGAACATCCAACTTCAAAGAGAAAGCTGATAAAGAAACAAACATGTGAAAGTCCTATGGAGAGGTGAGCTCCCGCTCCATGGCCAGAAACAGTGGCCTCACCGATGATGGATGGTGCCCACCTGCCTAATGTCGCCTACCCACCCGATGCCCTTGAAGAATGACAACAGTGGCTGGCTGCCTTTTCCAAATAGCAGCTCTTCAGACAAGCACCTCTGAACCTATTTCAGAGGCACCTCTTTCCCCTCCTGTTCCTGTGGGACTCCCACCTGAATCTGCCTGGCCTCCTTCTCCAGAAGCGGAGGTGGAGGGCTCAGAATGGAAGATCTCTGAGTCTTGGGGGATTCAGGCCATGAGGTCACCTCTGTGGCTGCCAAAGTGATGGAAATGGCCTCTGCCTTAATGGCTGGCCTGGACTCACTTTGCCAGTGGAGGGTGAGGACTGACCCTGTATTCTGCTCATGGGACCTGGCTCTCACCCATGGGCTACTCGTCCTCACTGCATCTGCATCTGTGTGCACTGAAAACAACAGCAGCGGTGTCAACAGCAAAAGCAGCAACTACACATGCCAAACATCCCCTTCTCTCAGGGCCGGGGCGGCAGACACAGCGAGGCGGATGCATTCCTGTGATGTTAGCATAAGAGGAGCTGTGGCTATTTGGGGCCAGTCCCCGGAACACTTGGAGAGTGCCTCAGAACTGCAGAGGAAGCCCAGGTTGACTTTATTGGGTGACTTCAGCACTGCCAAATATTTGTAGTGTAAAGAAATCATAAAATGTGCTGGTGGTCTGGGAGCTGGATGAGGTACATGCTGCACATATTTGAGATGACTTTGTGATTTGGTGACAGTCCTGTTTGATCCGCTCACCTACCAATAAGTTAGGATCTGCCAAAGAAATAAATTAAATGTTGATGTCCCTGAACCCACTTCCCCTGCTGGTCCCTTCCCCCTCTTATCTGGAGAAACCAGGAAATTTTTTGCCCCTGGGTGCGATTTGTATTTAATTATCACAGTTCAGATTTTCTCTCCTGCACTGGGAGACTGTACCCGCTTCTCTCAGTGACATGGCTCCCTGTTAACGATTATCTCTGCCACTTGTGTAGTCTGTGGTATGTGCGGTAGAAGGCTGATCAGTTTGCTTTAATTAAGCTTCAAAGGAGAGCCTGAGTCTCCATCTTATCTCCAGTTTGCTCCTAATTCTTTTTCCTCGGTCCCTGCTGTAGGTGGGAAATGAAGCCTGTGGTCTCAGAGGCAGGGTGGGACCCTCGTGGTCTGGGCCAGCCTTGCCTTATGAATGAGTTTCTCTGAACTTCCTCCAAGGGAACTCCTTTCCACTGTTCTCCAATTTCCACAGGGAGCTAATTGCCAATGACCTTTTAAAAAGATCCCCTTGGGTGTTTCTCATGGCAGGAAGAAGGGATGGTGAGGAGGGAAGCTAGGGGGGGGCACTGGTGACCCCACTGTGTGAGAGCTCCTAGCAGGAGGCCTGTTTCAGAGGGCCCCATGGAAAGCCACTTGGCCCTAAATGAGGCCTGTTCAAAATAGGCCCCCCACACTTTTGTAGAATTTTCCTTCTAAAACTAACATGGGGGCCACAGCGGCAGCTTTTTGTCCCAAGTAATCACCGGATGGAATTTTTTTTTTTTTCTTAACATCCAGCCACCAGCTTCTGTTCAACCTCAGAAGGAACATTTGTAACCATGCATTCTTTATGTGGTCTTCGATTAATAAACAGGAACCCACCTTTCTAGACCGATGGGGAAACAATTTTTTTTCTGTTTGCTGCTCCTGTGTGTAGGGTCCATGAATGGGGGCTTTGAGAACTTTCCTTTCGCGGCCAGATATCAAAGTGCTGCTCACACAGACAGATCGACCGCCTCAAGGTGCCTCCCTGAGCCCTCGCCCATGTGGCCGCCCACTGCGCTTCCATGCTGGCCGCCTGGTCGGGCCTCAGGGCCAGACTTGTGATGACCCAGTTTTCTTCCCTGGGATAAACACCGACCCACCAGGAAGAAGGGGAAGACCACCAGCAGCCATTCTCCCCCGAGTCCTAAAATAACTGAATTTATATTTACTCGTACCTCTCCCATTCCTAGCCTTCGGTCTGGGGAAGGAAAGTTCAGTTTTCAAGGCTTTCTGGCCTTCTAGTCTTGCCGTTCTCCATTCCCCGCTTCTCTGCCCTGTTTCCTTCTCTCCTCTTCTCTGTTGTCCTTCTCTGTGTCCCAACTCTCCCACATCCCAGGTGGGGTCTCCTGAAGTCTCCCTCCTTGTGCTGCCTCAAGCACTGAGCTGCATCCATTTTGCTGGGGCCTCTGGGAAGGACAGCAGGCAATATCAGCCTGGGGACAAAATTCACAGGCAGGTCCCTGCAGGCAGAGCGGAGTGTGGAGGGCTGGGCCTTGTCTAGGGTTCCTAAAGTTGCAGGCGGAAAGACACAGAGGCAGAGCATAGTGAGTGTGGCTCACCTTGTGTCACTCAGTGCCCCGGGGGGCTCTTCCATCTGGGAGAGGCATCTCCTGATCTTCAGCTTCCATGTGAATGACGCCGGGAACCAGCTTTAGAGTGTCCATGGCAGCTGGATCAGGAGAGGGGTGAAGAGCAGGGGGGTACCTGTCCTCTTCTCTCCCCACCTCCTCCCTGTCTCCTCTGACCCTGATTCTGCCCCTTCACTCTATAGGTACCTGTCAGGAACGTGGAGGTGTGGTCACCTGTGCTAAAATCTTGACAGGTTCCAAGTAACACTGCTCTGCCATAATCTTTGAGAGCTTCTCAGGAAAGGGCTTTGCAGAGAGGGGTGAGAGCCATGCGAATCTCAGCATTGGGGGCCATATTCACTGCGATATGTGGTGTTTGTCCCAGGCGAGGCAGCCCAGGGGACTCTTACTATGACATTTTGTGACTGGAGTCTAAAGGAGCCCTTTGGGTGTTCTGTCCACTCCTGTGCTGGCAGAGAGGAAGTGTGGATTTGACCTTCATGGGGAAGAGCTGCTGAGTGGCCTTGGGAAGATGGCAGGACTGGTACTTAGCTCTCGCTGCCAACCCCAGAGCAAAACTCGGATGTCCAGGACATGCCAGGAGGGGCGTCCTTGTACCCATATTGCTGAGGGACACACTGAGGTTCTAGGTTGCAGAGTGACTTATGTATTTGCAGGGGGCTGGTGGCTCCCAGCTGTGCTTTCCAAGCTGCCCCACGTGGATCCCATGCCTCTGGAGAGGAAGAGGGAGAAACATGATGGCCTGCAGTGCTGGGGTGATTCTCAGCAGTCTGGTGGATGTCTGGGGGTGTCACCTGCCTGATTCTTACCTAATTCCCAGCCCTCTTTGCACAGACAGTGTCAGTGGGCAACGAGGGGGAAACAAAGGGAGTGGATACTCTGACAACAGCAATGGCACTGGGAACATCGGGAGATGGGAAACGTTCTGTGTTTCCACCTTCTGTGCTAATGGGTCCCGTGGGGACACCCCAGGCCTGGCCTTGGCTTGTCCTTGATGGTGCCTCCTAAACCACCTCTCTCCTGCTCTTCAGCATTGCCAACATTCTTAGGAAGCTAGAAGACCCCCTTTCTTTTCCCTGATTTGAAGAAAACAATTGGCCCATGGACAGATGTGTCTAGGCCATAGGATGGTTCAGAGGCTTTACCGATAAAGGCCCTTCACATAGATCACAAAGCTGAGCTCCCAAGGAGCCAGGAAGGGAGAGTCAGTAATGAGAAGCTTGAAGGAAGTTAGAGCAGGGCCAGGAATGCAGGTAGCAGGAGGGTTGACAGCCCTCCAGTTCTGTCTGTAGCCTCTCAGCTTTGCAATACTTCTGTGGTGCTGAAGCAGTTGCTGCGGGTGGGGGGCAGCCAAAGGCTGTGGCTTTTTATGAGGGGCTTTATCACAAGAAGAGTAGCTCTGGATGTGTGAGCTGAAACACTCCCTGCAGTAAAGACTTGAGCAAGCCCCTCTTGCCAAAGGGGCAGTCAACAGTCCTGTAAGACGAGGCTGGTTCTGCTTTGCTGGGTGGACGGAGGGCAGAGGTGTTGGTCTTTATTAAGTGTTGGCCTGTCCAGGATCCTAGGCCCCCCTCCATCTGTAATTCAAGAGAGGAGTCTGACATCTATTGCAGCCTTGGTCAAAGAGATATTGACCAAGATATTGTTTTGTCTCAAAACATTCCTCTTGAAAATGGATCTCTACTAAATCTAGAAAACCCTGAATTCTACATCTCTCTCGGATACATATCATGCCCTTTTTCATGCTAAGGGCCTCAGAATTCCTATGGTGAGGAAGCCATTTAACTTTGTTCTCCTTAGAATGTTCCAGCGTTAGTTGATCATGGAACCTAATTTTCATGGTGCTTCATTTAGTAGCCCCTGGGAAACTCCCTTTGAGAAATGAAATACAGATAGGAAAGGCAGAAGTAAACAATTTTCTTCCCAAAGTGCAAGGGGTTAGGACAGGAGATTTTCTACACGGGACATGAAGAATTCTACCTTTGCTGTGTTTCTGGTTTGCTTTTTATTTCTGTGGAGTGAGTGGAACACCACTATTATTGTTGGTGTATAAGTGTATGCGACACACATTCCCTGCTCTTTTCTTGGGGAGGCCACAGATATGTACGTGCATGCACATACATGCACACACACACATTCCAAGATAACCAGCCTTGAGAGAGTTGGATAGGGAGGGATTTGTTAAAGTACACAAAATCACAGCTAGATAGCAGGAATGCCTTCCAGTGTACTGTAGCACTGTAGGGTGACTGCCGTTAGCATATTATGTATTTTGAAATAGCTAGAAGGGGGATATTGAATGTTCCCAACACAAAGAAATGATAAACGTTTGCAATGACGGCTATGTAACTATCCCGATCTGATCACCATACATTACATGCATCAAAACATCCCTATGCAGCCCATGAATGTGATGATTATTATTTATCAATTAAAAAATCAAATAAACAAAATTTTAAAAAAAGAAGAGTGTGGGTTGCTGGGGTAGGCTGAGGGTAGAGTGGAGACAAGGGGAGGAGGGAGAGAGTGGGGGCCAGTGGGGGTGGGAGGAGTTTGGGGGGTGAGGAAGGAGTGAGAGATATGGAGGGCCCAGGTGCAGGAGGAAGGCTGCCTGGCTCTGTCCTGTGTCCAGGCTCGGGCCCACTTCAGCCCTACCTCCTCTGGTTCTCCCCATCTGGGGGGAGCAGCGCAGCCGGGCCCTGACTGAGAATCCTGGCGAGGGTGGTGTGGGAGCAGCAGCAGCCTCTGGTCCCCATGTGGAGCCAGTCAGGGAAGGGTCAGGTGCCCCCTTCTCTGGGGACACTCCCTGCCTGCAGCAATGCCAGGGAGCTGCGGGGTCAGTGGAGGGGTCATCCCAATCTGTCCAGGTCCTGTTAGTCCCGTGCCCACGGTGGAGGGCTGAGGGAACGCAGCTCTGGGGACTGTTTGTCACCAGTGGCTGTCTTATGTTCTCAATCTCCCATCTTGGAGACCTCAGGCTAGGCTGGGGGAGTAGGACAGAGCCGAAGAGTGCCACACACGAGGGCCAGTGTGTGTCCCTGATCTGAGATGTGTTTCTGTGTGCCTGAAGAGGATGTGACACATGCGGGCGTGCCCAGCTAGCAGGCAGCACCTGTTTAGGGACACAGCTGCAGCCAGGATGATGGGCATTCTTGGCCGCCTCACGGCTGCCCACAGCAGCTGCCTGGGTGTTTTCCCACATTCCCAGTGTGACGCTGATGCTGGGACGTCCTGGGGGCTGAAGGAAGAGCCACCTAGGGCCTCCTGGGCTCCTGGGTCAGCCAGGGCTTGCTCCATCACTGTCACACACAGTTCCGGGGCCCACACAGGCTCCGTTTCAGGGAGCCGATTGACTACTCTGTTTTGGCGAACAGTCCAAGAGGCAGAAGCAAATTTCACAGCCAAGGGCTCAAAGTCAAATTTGTTTTAATTTATGAAAGCATATGCCAAGTTAAAAAGAGGAGGTGGAGGTCAGGGGCAGAGGAAGGGACGGGAGACAGAAGAAGTACTGAGGTAGGAGAGGCCATTGCCACCCGACCAGCTTCCATCTGGTGATGCATGTCAGAAGGAAGGGAAAAAAAGGAGAAGTAGAAGAAGAATTTTTCAAAAAGGGTAAGAAAGAAAAGTAAGCCAAAAAATTACTTAAAGGCTTTCTGAAGGCCTCACAGCTTGCGGTACTTGTTCCAAGTAATATAAGACACAGGGGAAGAGTTAGAGGAAACATACGACAACTAAGCATAATTCCACTTTATAATAATATTTTTTCTCATATAACTTCTTTAATCCAAAGACCTTAAAATACTTTACAAATTTGCAATAATTAAGCCTCATTGCATACATGTGGGAAGGATCGCTGTTCGGCTCATTTTATATACACATGTAAGTGAACTACAGCACACAGAGTTTGAAAGAAAATGTTTCCAGAGGCCACCAACAAGAGTGGCCCATCTGGGTCTCAGAGAAAACCTGGGCCCTAGCAGCAGGCGACCCCTGGGGCCAGCCCGGCCACCGGCACCTCACCAGGCAGAAAGCAGGAGAGAAGAAACAGTCAACTAGGAGATCAGAAGACTCTGCTCGTTTAAAACGAACAGACAGATTATAAAATTATATAATAGAAAATACACATTTTTAAGCATAAAATATAAAAATTAGAGTTTATTACAACTTGATTCCCTTTTACCTCATTTTATTGTCATTTTGCCTTTATATGTAAGTGAAAAAGCAGCAATTAAAAATGTTGGGGGTTTTTTTCCCCCAGAAAGAGAAGAAATCCGAAGGGTGTATTTTTAGGGGGTGGTGAGACATCCTGCCGGTGTGTGGGAGGACAGCGGGGTGGGGAGGGGAAAGGCCGATGGATGCAGGACAATTGCCTTCTTCATCGTGGTGGAGAGTACTCTGGAAAATATTGATCTTCCTTTCCCCTCAGAACAGCAGGAAGTGGAAGAGCTCCGGAGTGGCCTCGGACCAGTCTGGAGGGTGGCACAGTAACCCAGGCTGCAGTCCACGGGAGGGAGTGCAGATGGACTGGAGCCCAGCCAGGGGCCACAGTGCTGCTCCTGACCCCATCTCTCCAGTTGTTACTGTTCAGAGTTGACATCAGCCCACAGGAAAGGCTGAAAGGAGAAACAGGGTGACCCCCCTAGGCAAGCTTCCCACTGAGACTTTCCTTCCCAAGTTACGCTTCCCACACCTGAGGGTGCTGGGCCCTCCCTTAGGGTCTTGGGCTAGAAGGAACCAAGTGGTCGGAGGGGTTGTGGCCTTAGGGCACCGAGGGGTCCTATTGTCATCAGGGCCCAGAAACTCACTTGGTGTGTTTGCTCCTCGGTTTCTGCATTGGAAAGAGAGGAATAAGGAAATTCACTTCTAGACTCTCAAGGACATTAGAAATTCTACGCTGTATTTATAAAAGGCTTTCATCTTCTTTGGTCCCAAACTACTGGAGCTAGAGCGTCCTCAGGACAGCAATGCCCACAACTGCTTGCTGTTTGGACAGTGTCTGACAGTTTGCAAAGGGCTCCTGTCTGCTCCCACCATCCCCGGGGTAGGCCAGGGAACTGGGACATTTAACCTTCTCGTTTTACTGCCCCATTCATTTTAATTCCAGGATCTTTTGAAAGATCTTAGTCACTGATCTAAGAGTTTCTCCCCCAGACTCTTGGGGGTAATTATAGTAATCTATGACTAGCAGAGACTGGTCGCAACTGATCACCACTGGCAAGTGATAGCTGGTGCTGGTAGTCAAATAACTCACACATGAAATCCTAATTAATCTAGTCTGAGTATTTCAGATGAGTTGTCAACATCAATAAAACTGAACTGATAATTCTACCTACCTGTCAGCCAAGTTCACCTGGACCTCTTGGGGAATGTTTTAGGTTCTCAGATTTTGTCAGACATTATAATCAGAGCAATGCTCATCCTTTCCTCCCATTCCTCTTCTCAGCTCCCCCCCCCCACAATGTTCTGAATGTTCACAATTCAAACATCAACAAACTTATGCCAGAAAGCTTCATTTTGCAAGGAGGGGAGCTGCGTAAGTAGAGATCTTTGTGTAGTTCTGGAGAACATTAATATCCTGCTCAACACAGTTCCCTTACCTCTTCTAATCTGGGGCCAGTAGGAGGAGGGGTCTGAGAGTGGGAGGGGGCCTTCTGCCTTTTCACCCTCAGTTACTCAGCAGGGAGACGCTTTTCCTGATGTCCCAGAAGGGAGGGGACCCACTGCAGCCCTGCCATGTGTTACAGTGCATTGCGTTGACTCATGGCCAGATCTTGAGAAAAATTCACAGAAGTCAGGAAATTCCCAGCAAATGCTCTCATCTCACTCTCTGCTGACCCTGCAGTGAGAGCATAGGTAGGGTCAGGCTGGGGGACGTTTTTAAAAAGGAAAAATCAAAGCATGTCTGTTGCTCCTGCATGCCTGGGACAGGGCGAAGAGTCCTAACAGGCCTGGCTGGAGACACAGAATTGAACTCCAGCCCCGGAGATCTGGAGCAGCTGGTGCTGGTCTGTTTCTTCATTCTAGATTTTTATTTTTACAAAAGCTCTCCCACCCCACCCCACCACTTGGCTTTGTATTTCTCTGTGGGGAGCAGCATCTTTCCTTATGGGCAAAGCAAGATGCCCAAGCCCCCCCCTTTCCAATGGACAGGGCCAAATTTAGAGTCGGGGTTGCTCATTTGAGCTTTGTATATAATTGAGCCTGGCGCAAAGGGTTATCATTAGGAGGAATGGCACGAAATGAAGGAAATGGAAAGCAAGGACCCAAATTAGAAAAGATTTCCTGAGGGAGAGGCACAGTGGCAAGGCCGGGCATTCTAGTCTCTGAGGAGTTCTTAAGAGAAGGGATTGGACATTAAAAGTGCCAACTGGCGCAATACAAGAGTGCTGCCACCTCCTAGCACTCTTTGCTTCTAAGTGCTAGGGGGATTACGGTGATAGGTGGCAATGACACCAGAGGTATCAGTTGTTAAGAGCCAGGGAATGCTCCCCGGGCTGCCCGGAATTCTGAGAGAAATGGGATTTTCTGATTACCAGAAGTTTACCAAGTGTGTTCAGGGCTGGACGTTGTAACTTTTCCCCCCAAGGCAGTGGGGGATCCTGGAAGATCCTGAGCTGTTTCCTCTCATCTGCCAGTGACTTACTGAACTTGCTTGTCTGAAACCTTGCTGCTTGTTGCTTTGGGAAATCAGGGCACCCCTCCCTCCTCTTCAGATGTCGCGTCCCACAGTTTCCTTACTCAGTGTGGGTCAAGGGCTTGGCTTGGGTTCACCGTCAAATAAACCAAGGTGGCTGCTGCTTCTGTCCTGGTGGTGAGAGGACATGGGCCTGCACATCTGCTACACCTGCCCTCTGGCCCCACCCCCGCGGGCCTGGAGCCTGTGGTGTGAAAAGGGTCCACTTGAGGCCCCTGTGGACGGGCTCCTGCTTGTCCTGGCCACCCCCCTCTCCTCCTGTTGACTCACATCTGAGCTGGCAGTGTGGGGCTCCAGTTGTTCCTCCAGCCCCCCGCCAGACTGTCTCTGCTCCCCGCATTCCTGGTGGCGTCCTGGCTCCATGTGACCCCAGGGTTCTAATATTCTTGGGTTGGTTCAGACTACCCAGCTGGCCCCGCTCCGGGCTTCCTGGCCTTGTTAAAGCCAAAATGCCGTTTTTTACAACCCAGCTCTTTCCATCAAGTTCTTCAAGCAGTCTGCATTTTACAAGCGAGATGGCCCCTTTGGTGAGCTCTTCCTCCGGAGGCAGGGAACCTGGGCTTCGGCAGGGTCTGGACTGTGCCATTGATCATTGTTACATTTTAAGAGTAGTTTTAGAAAATGAAGTTCAAAGGTGAGCCACCCTCTAGGAGGAAGAATTAAATGGGTTGACTTGGGAACCATTCAACCCTGGAGGCACTGGTAAAGAATATAATCTATTTTGAATTTTGCCTCATGAGCCAAAGTCAGTTATGGTGTAGAAATAGCTTTATTGTTCTGTCTCTCCCTTTCTCCATTTTATAAAAATATTCATGCCAAAGAATATGCAGGTTGTATAAACATCTTTTTTAAAACTCACATAAAGATATTATATATAATCACATATGTTTCCTTCCAAATGGGTGTGTTCCTAGAGATGTGTAGAGATATCTTTCACACCCTATATGTAAAAACAGCCAATTTAGGAATTGGCAGAGTGGCGCTGCCTAAGTGAGTAGAATTCTTGGCTCCGGGCTTTGCAAACAATCCCATAAAACCCACGCTTACTTTTATTGAATGGTGATGCATGAAAGACCAACAGTGGCCAACTTGCACAAGGGCAGGAGCCAACATTCACAGTATTGTCATGAAGGGTGACAGGAAAGTTTCTTTTTGCTGAAATTCAATCTATTCCTAGAAAAAAAAAAAGTTGCTTCTAATACTGGTTGGCTAGACTTCACTCCTATGCTCCCTTCTGCTGTAACATCATTTGAGCTCATCCAGGGTTTGAGATGTTCCTTTGACATTTGGTCTCCTTACCTCCTGCCTTACCCCCTCTAGTTCAGCCTCCACTCCACTGGCTGCCAGAGTAATCTTTTAAAAAGGCAAATCAAATCTATTACTTTCCTACTTAAAACCCTTTGGTGGCTCCCCATTGCCTGCTAAAATTCAAATTCCTTAGCTTATTAGACAAGCTCCCTCAACATCTGTCCTTACTACTTTTTAAGCCATTCCATGAAGTCCCGCAGCCCTCTTTGCCTTGCATTCCAGCCATTGCAAACTGTCTTTGAGACCACAATCTTTAAAAACCATGCATTTGCACATTCAATTCCCTCCACTTGCAGTGGCTGGGGGTATGAGCGGGATAGTGACAGCATTTCCTATACAGGGCAAGGGGGACATAAGGTGATGTGGTAGGGTGAGAAGAGGACACCAGAGACAGTGACTTTGAGCAAAGGCTGAAGGAGATGAGGGAGCATGCCCTATAGACATATAAGGGAAGAATATTCCACACACAGCAAACAGCAAGTGCAAAGGCCCTGAGGTGAGACTGGGCAGGGACCTTCAAGGTATAGTTGGAGCACGCTGAACAAGAAAGTGGGGCTATGGCTAGAAGTCTGGCTGAGGAAGCTGGGGCCTTCTAACCGAAATGATTCCCACTTTGTACTGTGGCCAGTCATGCCAGAGGGCATGCATGACCCCAAGGATCCCCCGTGTGGCTGTGAAATGATTGGAGGGTTGCAATAACTTTGATTATGAATTCAGAATGGATCTAAAAGTGGTTACAAAAGTCTCATTCTCGAGACTTTACTTTCTTCCAAACTGTGTCCATACAGTTTCATCAAAACTATGTTAGTAGAATTTTTAACCCTGGTTACAGAGAAAGAGGCATCTTCGAGGGTGTGTTAATGTTTAGGGTCCAGGACTGGGCAAGTAATGTTCATCATCTGAGGCTTCCTGGCGTGTTTTACCCACACCTGACCTATAATGTCCTCAATAACAATTTATTTGATTAGCTCATCCCATTCTCATTTTATGGAAATTTATGGAACTACCATATGTATTGATAGATCTTCATTCAAGAGCTTGGACAAAATCTTGGATTAAGGTGTCATACATCCCCCTCCCTTTTTTATTGTGGTAAAGTATATACAACATTTTAACATTTTGCCAAAACTTACCATTTTAGCCATTTTTAAGTACACAGTTCTGTGGCATTAAGTACATTCACATTGTTGTGCAACCATCACTACCGTCCATTTCTAGAACTTCCTCATCCTTCCCCTTAAGCACTAACGCCCCATTCCCTCTTCCCTCAGCCTTGGCAACCACCATTCTACTTTCTGCCTGTATGAATTTGACCTCTCCAGGAACTTCATCTAAGAGGAATCTGACAATATGTTATGTACTGGCTTTTGTGACTGGTTTATAGCACTTGGCATAATGTCTTCAGGGTTTATTCATGTGGTAGCATGTATCAAAATTTCCTTCCTTTTCCCTCACATTAACCTGAAATTTTTTTTTAAAAAGCACCTTCCTCTTAAAAACTGAATAACATTCCACTGTATGGACGTACCACATTTTGTCCATCCTTTCATTCATCAGGGGACCCTTCAAAGGCTGCTATGGACACAGGTTTGCAGGCATCTGCTTTCACTTTGTCTTCCCTTCTTTAAAGGTGCTCTTTGAGGAGCAGCAGTGCCCTTGGTTGCTTCAATCTATCTGTGTGGTCCTTCTCCCCTTTCAGTGACTCTGCCTGACTGATGAGGAAGGCTTCTTCTCATTAGATCAACTCTTGGCTAATTAATCAGGATGATTCATAAAGAAGTAAACAGGTGATGACTTTTCCAATGTCACTCCTGGCAAGTTGCCAACATCACTGGGACATAGAGACCAGCGATTTCCCCAAGGCTGGGGCTTCTAACCCTCAGCTCAGATGGGGGCCCCTTAGGGACTGAGGCCGAGGATGGGCAGTATTCTGTCTGGGAGAGTGAGAAGGCACATGCTGGCCAGGTGTCCTGGGTGTCTCTTTAGAGGTCCTGGCCCCTGGGCTGTAGCAGAGCCTGGGTGAAACCAAGGACATGGTTTCCACAGTTCCTGGGCCAGCCCACCCCACTCAGTAGGGTGCACAGAGTGATAACTGTTAGGCAGCTGGCTGGAACAGCACTTGAACAAAAGAAAAAGAAATTGCCAAAGAAATTTATTTTAAAAAATGTACACACTTTTGAAATAGCAGAGGCCCAGACACATGTCTGAGAGAGAATGGGATCACCACAAAGGAGCTGAAATCATCCAGATCCAGATTATGAGGGTGGTTGTGTCAGCCTTGGCTTTGTCCAGGCCATCCAAACTCTGTGAACCTCAGTTTCTCCATTTGCAAATGAGTATAGGGTCATTAAATAAGAAAACATGGACATCGCTTCTATTGAGCAGCCCTACAATACCCTGGGAGCTTTTAAAACCTAGAATGCCTGCCCCCACCTCCCATACTGATTTAATTGGTTAGGGGGCACTAATAGTGTTTAGAAACTTCCCCAGATGATTTTAAGGTGCAGTCCGTGTGGAACTGGTCTAGGGCAGTGTTTTTCAACCTTTTTTCTCTCTTGGCACACTTGAACCTATAGTTAAACTTCCACAGCACACTTAAATTATGTTGACTAATAAATGAGTAAAAAAAAAAAAAGAAAAGAATATACTACTGTGCTTTGAATTTCTTTTGAAAATAATTGAATTAATGATCTTTGAAAATGTTTGCGGCACACCTAATATCCTCTCACAGCGCACCAGTGTGCTACAGCACACCAGTTGAAAATCAATCTCTGGTCTGGGGTGTAGCAGACCCTCCACAGATGTAGCCTTCCTTCTCAGCCCTCCTCTCACGCCTGCAAAGTGTTCTGTAAAGCATACAACTTCCTTCACATGCAATAGCCTTTGGCATCAGCTGCCTTGGTTCATATCCTGACTTTGTGCCAGTGTCCAGCTACCTAACATCACTGAGCCTTGGTTTCTTCAATGTAAGATGGGATTAGTAACAGAGTCACTCATAGTTTTCCATAAAGATTAGAAAAGAGAAGGCATGGCTTGGAGTTAAAAGATACTCAATAGTTGTCTGTTCTTACTGTGAGGATGGCCATTGTCAAGTCAAGAGTCCTGTTGTCTTTATTGCAGCTAGCCCTTCTCACCTCCTCCCTCCCTAAACCCCAAACCAGAGAAACCAACCCCCCCTCTCCCCTGCAGAGGTTGGCTGTTCCAGCTCTCCTGCACAGCCACGTTCCTAGGGGATGCCTGGTGAGAACTTGGGATCAGATTGAGTCAGAGGTATTTGCAGACTTGACTCACCAGGTCTTAAAACCAGAAGATTGCCCTGTGGGTCTCATGACGTTCCTGGAAAATAAAAGAAGGGCATATCATTGGGCTGAGTTCATCAGACACTTGGCCCTCCCTTCTGTATGCCGGTGGCTCTGAAGGGAGCAGCCAGCAACCCAGCCAAGTCTGGGCCATCAAAGGCAAGGGCCTGGCTGCAGTGCTGAGAGATGTTGCTTGTCCTGCAGACAAGTCTCATCCTCTCTCCCCAGACCCCTTCTCCTCTAGTCCCCCAAGGCTACAGAGTTTCTTTTCCTCCCTCCAGGTTCCTGGGAAAATGCTTCCAAGGGCTGCCTCTGGCGAGGTGTGTCAGAGCTGAGCTATGCTGGAGGGCTGGGCGTGGGCTGGGAAGGGGCCACCCAGACTCCAGAGAACAAAAAAGGGAAAGTTCCCCTTCTGGGGCCAGGATTTCAGGAAACTTGCACTAAAGCAATAGTCAGGTAGGGCACCCGTTTCTCTGATGCCTTCTTCCCCACCCCCACATCACTGCCAATAGCAAGTCCCCTCAGTTCCACAGTCCAGCTGTCTCTAGACTCTGTCTACGTATCTGCATCTCCAGAACCAAAACCAGAAACACTCGCAACAACCACTGTCATTTTGTAATTTCTCACCTGCAGCTGCAACCTCCTAACTTAAGGTGACCAGATTTCAACATTGGTAAAGCGGGACACCATTGACTGGGGGAGGGAGGGGTCTGATAACAATGCTGACTTTGATAAGCAGTTCTCAATAATCAGTTCTCAACAACTATTTGTTATTATTAAAGTTTAACATTATAAAATTAACAAAAATAATATAAAACTCATATCCTGGCAAAATAGCCACGTGGCAGCCGAAAACCTTATATTCCCTTCCTGTTCTCCTGCATTCCCTAGCTTGTCGTGCATTCTTTCCAAAAATCGGGACTTTTTAAAAATGCTGAAGGATGCAGGACAAATTGTTAAAAATTGGAACTGTCCCGCCAAAAGCGGGACGTCTGGTCACCTTATCCTGTTTCTTCTCTGTCTACCCTGTCTTCCCCATTCCACTCCTCTATCCTGCCACCAGCAGACAGGTGAACTTTTCAAAATACAAAACTGATCATCACAGACCTATATGCACACATTCCACACATTCTTTTTTTTTTTTTTTTTGGAGACAGAGTTTCACTTTGTCTCCCTTGGTAGAGTGCCCCATAGCATTACAGCTCACAGCAACCTCCAACTCTTGGGCTTAGGCAATTCTCTTGCTTCAGCCTTCCGAGTAGCTGGGACTACAGGTGCCCACCACAGTGCCCAGCATTGTTGCAATTTGGCTGGGGCTGAATCCGAACCTGACACCCTCGGTATATGGGGCCAATGCCCTACTCACTGAGCCACAGGCGCTGCCCTACACATACGTTCTTAAACTTTAAACTTTTTCAAAGCTTTTCAATGCTCTTAGGATAAAGGCCAAACCCTCTAACAAGTCCAACAAGGCCATGTATATCATAATTGGGTTTGGCTGTGAGTGACAGAAAACCCAAGTTAGCAGGGGCTTGAATAAATATGACTTTAGTTGAACCAGCCAGGATTAACACAATTCATTAAAATCATGGAGGACTCAAGCTATTTGAGTTTTTTTCTATGTCTTTCTCAGTTTGTGGTTTTCCTCACAGTCCAATAATGCTGCTTGAGCCCTGGCCATTGCAAGCAAATCCCAGGCCATCCAAACTTGTACACAGCACTTCTACTTGCATCCTTTGGTGAAAAGGTTGAAAAATGTAGTCATATGGCTACAAATAGCTGAAAGGAAATCTAGAAAATGTAATCTTTATTCTTAGTCGTAATGGCCCAGTTAAAAAGGAGGAAGAGGGGAGAATGGATATCGGGTGGCAAATGGCAGAGTATATCACATTCTACTCTTCTCTTGAGCCTCACTGCACTTCATGCTTCCTTCCTCTGGCTCTCTCCACCCCTGTTACACTGGTTTTCTCCCAGGAGCCTCACATGTTTGCAACACTCCCTCCTGCTACAGGTCCTGTTTCTGCCTCAATGCTCTGTCTTCCCTTCCTACTAAATCCCAAATCCTTCAGACCTCTGCTTAAGTAGAATTCCCTCTGGGAGCCTTCCTAGATGAGGTCAAACTCTCTGATTCAGAGTTTTTATTCCCCCTTGTGTGTTTAGTTTAGATTGTGTTATTGTTACGGTTTGTCTTGTGGAATTGTTTGTTGCCCCCATGATGAGGGTTTAGGTCTGGTTTTGTGTACTATTTAGTATCCTGCCTGGCACATTGTAAGTGCTCGGTAAATATGTATTGAATTAATCAATGAACACATTTACCTATTACCTACAATGCAATAAAAAGGGCTTAGGCAAAGGATTTTCTTGGGGCAAGTGGAAGGGAGTGGCTGATAGGGATTGGGAGATGTATAGAACAGAGGGACAATTCTAAACAACTCACTCACACCTAACAGGCTGTAGGGTGAAGAAAACACTGGTCTCTAACTCGGGAGACGCAATAGCTGGGCCGCTGTTGGACGGAAAAGTGGTTAGATGCTGGGTATACTTTAAAGGCAGAACTGATCATTGCTGGCAGGTTGGGTGTGGGGCTTAGGGAAAGAAAAAGAGGGGTCAAGGATTAGGTGGGTGTTTGGCTACACAAATGGAAGGACATTTACTGAGAAAAGGAAGATAGTGAAAGGAGCAGGTTTTAGGAAGATGATCTGATTTATTTGCAAATAAATTGCAGGTCCCCAAAGCTAGCCACACTGGTGTCAGTGGTGGGCAACAGGGAATGCCAAATGGGTATAAAAAAGGTAAAAATTAGTTTAGCCATTCAAATTATATAGTTGCCCACCGAGATATGATTCAGCTCAACTCAGCAATAAGGCTGAAGAGAAAGTGGTCAGAAGACCTTGACCCTGGCCTTGGTAGTAGCGTTTTCGGCTAACGGTCAGTGATGAAGGAAGACTTATCTGTGCTGAATCACTGTGAACATTCAGGGAAGAATAGTCCCATCGCATGACTAACATCTTCATATATTTTCTCCCAATCTTTATGATACACAGTTTTCTCTAAGCCCTTGCGCTCATCTGCATGATGTGATTTGGTAGTTTCCTTTTGTCACTAAGCAGTAGGGCCTGTGTTTTTAAATTGCTTTCCTGGAGCCACTGTACTCGATCTACTTGACCACGTTAGTGTATTAGAATGCCTCTCTCCCGGGAACCTGGCCCGCAATGAGTGTTAGCCTGACGATACTCTGAAAATTTTACGAGTGAAAAATAGTGATTCATTATTATTTTATTTGCAGTTCTTTTCTTTCTAAAGAGACTGAGCACTTCTCAAATGCTTGTTAGTTATATACATATCTATTTTTTTTAAAGTATCTTTTGGAAAGATATTTTAGGCTTGGAATAGCAACCAGAATCACTGAAATTTAGTTAAATCTCCCCCCAAATGATCACATGTGTGTGTGTGTGTGTGTGTGTAGGAGATGAGGGAACGATGGGGAGAGGAAGGAGTGCTCTGGTGGGTGACAGCAATTCATGCCCGAGCCTCTAGTCCACCTTCCTGAGAGTGAGGCTCAAAGCTCTATGAGCAAATTCGTGCTGATGAAATAGCTGGTGGGCATCTACAGTGCAGCTCTTTTGAGCAAAACTGAACTGCCAGCCTAGCTTTGGTATGCACCAAGGGATGACCTGACACGGAGAACTGGACCCATGGGCTCTCCCATTATCTGGGAGAACAGAGAGCCCATGGTCTGGTGTGATCTTTCATATAGGGATTCTGTCTGGTCTGGCTATGTCTGAGAGCTTGGTTCAGTACCTGGTAGCACACAGTAGGTCCGTATTTATTTGTTTTGTGACTAAACAATTGAGAACCTGAAGGGATAAGGAGGGGACAGTAGGCTCTGATTGCTTTGAGTTCTTCCTCAGTGTGTCACTAAGTGGCAAGTCCCTTTCTCTCACTGGACTTTATTTCCACATTTGAAGCAGTCAGTCCAAACAGCAAAGATTCCTTCTAATTCTGAAATTCTGTGAAAACACTTAGCTCATCTTTGCTTTAGTTTCCTCATCTATGAAATAGGCAAGATGAAATGTTGACCTCCCGTGAGATTGCCAAATAAAATGCAGGTGCATGGTATAATTTGAATACTGTGTTTCCCCGAAAATAAGACCTACCCCCCAAATAAACCCTAGCAGGATTTCTATGCATCTGTTAAATATAAGCCCTACCCCGATAATAAGACCTAGTGATGGGCGTGGCTATGCAGTGTATCTGCATAGCCATGCCATGCATTTTGGCACTGAGTGGTAAGGAAGACTGGAATACACCCTGAAAATAAGCCCTAGTGTGTCTTCTTGAGAAAAAATAAATATAAGACAGTGTCTTATTTGGGGGGAAACATGGTATCAGAAAAATAAGGAATTTTTTTTAGTACATCCCAAATGTTGCATGGGAACCATACTCAATCGGAGCACAGATTGGGCAAACAACACACAGCGGGGCCAGTTTCTTGCATGTGGAGGTGTGTTTCTCCACTGATAATGATTATATGGCATTTAGCCAGCAACTGTCTACTGAGCATCTATTATATGCCAGGCACTACTTAGGTCCTGGTGATACAGCAGAGAATGAAATAAGCCATGTTCCTGTTTTCACTGGGCTTACATTCTAGCTAACAAAAAAACGTACATACAACATCAGGTGGGCATAGTGCTCAGGAGACTAGCAAAACAGGCTAAGGGTAAGAGACCATGTGAGGGGGTGAGGAAGGGATTAATGAGTCTCATTAACTCAACCCTGTGTATCTGAGAGTCCCTAGCCTACAAATAGAGCAGTGTTTGTACAGCAAGACCCTGATACTATTTTGTAGAAATCCCCGAAGATGCATAAAAATGATGTCATTGATTCAAAAAACTCATGTACCAAATCTCGGATAAAATGAGCAATTGCTTGGATGGAAAAGACCTGTAAATCATTTAGCTGAGATTTTAGCTGAGCTACAGCTGAAACCAAGTTTCCTGATAGCCAAGAGAAAGTTCTAGGAGGTGATGTACTTGTTAAAAAGGTGCTCGGTTTTTCAATTCTGTTCACCAGTCCAGTTGGGTTGAGTCCTGACAGTTTTTTGATGTGTTCTGAAGTTTTTGATGGAACAGTGAATGGTTTTCCTCTATAAGACCTCTT
>NW_003852426.1:16069140-16113021 GCF_000181295.1 Otolemur garnettii
TGGCAGCCCAGAGAAGTCATCAAAACCATTGCTGTTACCATCTTCCTGATCATATTAGGCATCGAGTTTGCTCCTGGCCTAGAACATTCTGTGTGTTTGCTTTGATTTCATTTTACACAGTAGAGTTCTATTTGATTTTATGTAGAGGTCTCTTATCTGCTGGAAGTTGGATGTGTGAAGATCATTGCCATCTTAAGTAAAATCAGAGCAGCTTGTGTAGTCTCTTATCATTGGCAACTCACAGTAGTTACGTTCTTAGACGTGCCCATGATCCTTGGTTTACAAAAGATGACAATCACAGAAACCTGGGGAAATTTAGGCAATTCTGTGAAAGCCAACCGCAGAAAGTGCCCATGAAATTTCTTATCAGAAAGGGTAGGTGCAGTGGCTCACTCCTGTAGTCCCAGCACTCTGAGAGGCCAATGCAGGTGGATTGCCTGAGCTTGCCAGTTTGAGACCACCTGAGCTGGAGCAAGACCTCATCTCTAAAAATAGCTAGGCGATGTGGCAGACACCTGTAGTACCAGCTACTTAGGAGGCTAAGGCAAGAGAATCACTTGCTCCCAAGAGTTTGAGGGTGCTGTGAGCTGTGACACCACAGCACTCTACCCATGGTGACAAAAATGAGACTTTCAAAAAAAAAATTATCAGAGAAGTTCCCAGGCACATTGGTGGTTTCTCTTCAACTGTTGTCACCTGTAGAATTGACTCTCCGGTTCCTTCAGACATAATTCCCACACAAATTGGACATGGGAACATCTGGGGCTTGTGAGCACTGTGAGAACACTGTTGGGCGCTGAAGTCAAGAGGGATGAGGGTCCAACCTCTCACTGGATGACTAGGTCTTCTCTGAGTCTCAGCCAAACACCAGATGAAGGAACAGCTCCCATTGATAAGGATGAGAGCACACACGTCCATGTGCAGAGGGGGCATGCGTGTATTCATTGGCTCTTGCATCCTGTCACCCTCCCCAAGATAATGAGCTGAAGTACTTTCAGCAAGTTCTGCTTTTGAAAAGCTCAGGATCCCTGAAGGGCAGGGCATTGGGGTGGGTACCCAGACAGATTCTACCTGGAACTGGGAGAGAAGCCTCAGAGACTTAGCTCCAGTAAGCCTTAGAAGTGCTTCCAGGGGGAACATGGACCATCTACACAAAGGCGTAGACCAGGGTGGCTGGGATAACTGGGTTAAGGTGGTTTGCATTAATGTGGAGCCTTTGATCTGAGATGAGCTTGGTAAACCTTGTTACCATACCCAGAAACAAAGAGCCACCACCCACTTTCTCTCAGGAGGCGCAGGGATTAGGGGAGAACTAAGGAAGTTAAAATTGAAAAGTGCTTCCAGGTCTTTAAGTGCTGCCCACTGTCAACTTAGATCAGAGCTTTAAGCTGGAGACTTTTGAAGGCAGATTGATGAATCCTGAAAGGTCCCAGAGGTCACTGGGCCCAACCTTCTTGCTGAGTTGCAGAGATTAAACCAAATCCCCACAGAGGACCGGGTCTTGCTGAAGGTCCCGTGGCATTTTCTGGCCGAGCAAGAATCAGCACTGAGGTCTTCTGGCTCCTGGCCCTGAACTCACCTTCCTCAGCCCGAGAGCCTGGCTCTGCTGGCCAAGGCAGGTTCTCTGCTTACACAGTCCTGCTTCTGAGATCTGGGAAGGGCCCTCTTGGCACAGTCTTCACCTGCTGCCCCTGTCGTCACCCCTTGCCTGGAACTCCACCTGTCGCATGCCTACGCCACCTTTCTGGGGCCAGTGGAACGCCTGTCCCCTGGACACCTCCTTGGGCTTCATGGTCTGCTCTTCCCGCGTTCCTGTGCTCCACACCAACCTCCCCGCTCTGTTCTTGAGACACTAACTGCTCATCTAACGCGCTTTTCCTTACTATCTTCCTTACTATCGTCCAAGCTCCGAGGAGCAGGAAATCAAGTTCCACCTTCCTACTCATTCCCAAGTACCCAGCTCGCAGCTGGGCACGCGGTCGGCAGCAGTCCCTAAACGCGGGTCAGGAATGGCTGAGTGACCTTTTCTCCTTTCTTCCTTCGCAGATTCAGAGCCCAGTACCTTGGACTCCCAGTCTTCGACCACCTTGTTCCTCTCCTCGGAGGAGCCTGGCCCCTCCACTGCGGCCCTGCCGTCTCCCTCCTCCTCCTGCGAGGCGCCGGCCTTCTCCCCGAGCCCCGCGGTGCTGCCCCCGCTGCTGCCCCCGCTGCCGGCAGCCGCGCCCCCCGGTCCCGGCGCCCCGCGGCGGGCAGGCCTCTACTCGGTCGCCGCCTCCTCCCCGGAGGCCGCCCCGCGCCTGGTCGACTGGCTGCCCGGCTGCCCCTCGGCCTCCTCTCCCGGCGCTCGGGGGGATGAGCGGGAGCGACCGCCGCCCGTCCTGGCGCCCGTTCAGGGCCGCGAAAGGAGCCGCGCAGCGGGCAGGGAGGAGGGCGCCAAGGATTCGGGCGCCTCCCCGCCACCCCGCGTCCTGCCCGCCGCCGCCGCGAGCCTGGAGGCCAACGTCGGGGACATCCTGGTGGAGCTGCGGACAATGAACGGCCACCTGGACGTCATAGCGAGGGCCCTCACCAAACTGGCCTCGTCCCTGGGGCCCCAGCCTCAGTCCCTTCCGGACACCCCGGATGCCAATTGATGGAGCTTGGCGAGGCTGGGCGGCCCCGGGACGAGGGCATCCCTGCGGGGACCAGGCATCCCCTCTTATCCTCCCCCTAAGGGCCAAGCACGCCCAGGAGAGCTCAGCCTAGGCTTGGCACCGCGCGTTTCAGCCTGAAACTAACGACGGGGCTCTCACTCTTCCTGGGCTCTCTCACTGCTGCCTGCTCTCCCGACCCTCCGGGCCCTGGAGACGGTGGTGGGGCCCTGGGGGAGCTGCTCTGAGAGCCTTTCACCCCCATTCCCGCGACCTGAGAGGAGGAGGAGGGAGGGCGAGCGCAAGCTACCGGAGCGGGAGCTCGGGCGGCTCCAGCTTTCCTCACTTGAGGTGTTGATGGCCTATCCATCTCAGGTGACCTGCGCGAGTTTCTTTTAAAATAACTTTTTTTTTGAAAAAAATATATTTTTCTCTTTATAACCACATTTCAAGAAGTTTGAAAAATAGAGAAGTTTAAAAAAACTGGTGTATTTGGAAAGGGGGGGTATTTAAGTCATTTTTACGAATAAGAAGTATTTTGTGTAACAAATAAAATTTTTATATTCACTTTCTAGACCCTGGGCTCTCTGCAGCACGTTTCTTCCTTCGGTTGGCCCTTTTCTTTCTGCTCTTAGCCGCTGGTCCCAGCGCTCCTTCACTCTTTGAGTCTTATTTCGACTTTTCTCATACTTGTAAAGAACAAGCTTCTAATTCTTTTCTAAAACTTCTAGAGCTCTCTAAATTTGGTAAGTCGACCCTTCTCCTCTGGACCCGAGTGGAAGCTGACTTACAGAGTGCACTGCCAGAGTCACTACCCTGTTGTGATAACCAAAAATGCCCGAGACTTTGCTAATGTCCCCTGCCTAAGATCCACTGACCTATGTAGAATCTCAAAGATTTGGGATAGCCCCTGCTGTCCAGGCTTTCTGTAATGGTTCAGGGCTCCTCTCACCTTCCTATTTAAATTAGAATTTTAATAAAGTATGTTCATTTGCCAGAAGCAAACATGCTTCTCTTTTTCCAGAAACAAACCAAGAGTAAAGCCGCACTGCACAGGGTAAACTTCCATCTAGGCGCCTTTGCAGTGCTCTCGCCTGGTGTGCTGGGGCTGGTGGCAGCCTGGTCCTGGCAGTGCCAGGACCTCCATACCTCTCAGATGCTGATATGCAGCAATTACTTGGAGAGCTAGCAAAACTGAAGACTCTGTCCTGTAGCTCTGGGTGGGGCCTGAGACTCAGCATTTCTAATCTGCTCCCCGGAGCTGCTGCTGTTACTGGCCCAAGACACACTTTGAGTAGAAAGTGAGTAATGAAGGTTGTCTGCTCTGGGATTCTGGCTGCCACTGTTCTCCAGGAACTTCTGCGTGTCTTTGTACCCCACAGCTGCCTGGATCCCTGAGCTAAAACTTTCAGTGCATCTCTTTGGGAGATTTTTTAAAAGACAGAGTATATTAGTTCTAGCCACCCACTTACTTCTAAAGAAGTTTTAATTCAATCCAATTCAACAAACATTTACTGAGTGCCTCAATGTTGGCGCCTCAGGGGATACAAGGATGAATAGGATATGAGGTCCCTGCCCTCCAGGAGTTCCCAGCCTAGTGTCTCACACAGAGAGGGATTATCAACCCTTCCAGTGTGTAATTTGAAGGGGGTGGAGGACAGGGCAGGGTGTGGTGAAAGGCTTCTTGTGGTTATACTCTCTAAGCCTTGTTTTTAACCCCTCTGGTCTTCAGTCTCTGATCTGAATCAAATGGAGATGCTGCTGCCGTACCACAGCTGATCAGAATCAGACATGGATGTGGTGGGGTTTGGCACTCCAGAGGGTGCTGTCCAAATGCCCTTTTATGGTTACTGGCCTCCTGCTACTTCTCTCTTGAATCCTGTCCGGTTAGGAAGTAGCCCTGGTGGTGTGGGGTTATATGCTGATCTGAGCTGCTCTTCCCTTTCTGAGAGACTAAATCTCCTCCTTTTCTTCAGAAAGAGAATCCATAGCCCACCATGAGGGCACTTTGGTCTCTTCTTTAGCTGAAGAAACAGCTGAACTGGCATTCAATGGCAGCAAGTGGAGGCACTGGGGTGTTTACTCATTTGTTCATCTGAACAGTCTTTTATTCTGATTTTAACTGACTTTTTTTGCATTAGATTAAAAACAACAACAACAAAAAACTAAATCGAGAACAAAGAGCAGCTGGCATATAAATCTTACATACGGAAGTAGTGATTGAACCCTTTGGCCAGAACCCATCTAGGTAGTTGTGAATATAAAATCCACCCCAAAGTTTACCCCCAAGAGATAACCACTGTCAATATTTTGGCAACTACTGTTTGGCACGTGAGTTTCTATATACATGAGCAATTTTAACTCTGATCAGAGTCTGCCTGCTGCTCTGTAACCTGTTTTTTAAAACAAATCTTGGTAGTAAATAATGAGATCTTTCCAATTTAAAGAAATGTTATATATGAAACAAAATTGACTTTGTTATATATGAAGCCAAATAGATAACAATGATCTATCTATACCTCCTTCACTATCATAAGCAATGTGGCAATGATATGTCTAAGCCTACATGTTTTTGCTTTTTGGTAATTATGTTGTTAAATTCCTAAAGGTAGGATCACCAGTCCCAACAGTGTTGCTGTGGTTTTATTAAGGTTCAGAAAGGGGAAGTGAATGAATGGCAGGAGGAACACTAGGGCCTGGGGGTAGCTCCATTGAAGAACTTGCAAAAAAAAAAAAAAAGGAAATAAAAACAAGCCTCTCTTGCAGGTAAACGTTTAAAAACAGGCCAGAACAGAGATATGCAAAACCACCCTGAAGCGATGGATTGTGGGTGGTCACTTTAATGGTGTATAAGTCACAGTCTGGTCAGTAAAATGAAGCCCTCTAGGTTTTTCACACCAAAAGAATATAATTTAGGAGCCAGACACAAGGTTGCTGAAAGGGCTGGAGGAGCAATGAAGGTAAGATAAGTTCCCAAGACCCCAGGTAAGGGAAGCAACACCAGCCTAGAGTTGGAGCAGCTAGTGGGGAGTTTCCCTGGAACACCGGGTGGTGTGATTCCAAGTCAGGGCTGTAGACATGAGCTGCTTCAGCAGGAATCCAGGAGCAACACTGCAGGCCACAGCCCCTGGTACTGAGCCACTGCCACCGTCACCCCTGGATGTTACTAGGGTTGTCACAACTGCCTGAGACCCCACCGTAGACCAGAGGGAGGATCCAGTCTCTTATCAGTGCCTCCTTTTCAACTGGAAGCCCGTTGGAGGGAGTCTGGGAAATGCCATTTGTGGAAGCTCAGCTTGCCATGCCAGAGCAGAGCAAATAAGGTTGGGAATGTGGCTGACAGCTGACAGGCAGTGCTCAGCGCAGGCAGGACCGTGAGTCAAAGCAGTGGCATGTCTAAAGAAAGCAGCTTTCAGAGAAGGGGCTTCAGCAGCCATGGAAGCAGGAAAAAAGGGCACCATGCAGGGCAACATGGACAGTGCTTGTGCCTATGGAGGGGTCTGTCTTAACCCTCTGGATCCAGCCACAGAGAGCACCCTGATTTTCTCTGTCTATGCTGCTCCACAGTTGAGAGCACACTATGGGCGACAGGCCCAGAGTGTAAGAGAGTAGACTGGTTGAGTCTCTCTCTTCTCTCTCTCTCTCTTTTTTTTTGAGAGGGTGTCTGGTCTTCCTCTGTTGCCTAGGCTGGAGTGCAGTGGCATCATCATAGTTCACTGCATCCTCGATTTACTTACTCCTAGGCTCAAGTGATCCTCCGACCTTAGCCTCCCGAAGTGTTGGGACTATAGGCCTGAGCCACCACTCCCAGCCTGGGTTGGGTTTATGAGCCTTCTTGGTAGGCTATTAGGTCCTGGAAAAGGGCAGGTTAGCCAGTGTGTATTGTTGCTCTGGGAGACAGGGAACCAACCTGTCCATAACACATAAGTCTTAGTCTATTTGCTCTGCCATAACAAAATACTTGAAGCTAGGCAACTTATACACAAAAATAATTTATTTTGGCTTGGCGCCTGTAGCACAGTGGTTACGGTGCCAGCCACATATACCACATACACTGAGGGTGGCAGGTTTGAACCCAGCCCAGGCCAGCTAAACAACTGTAACAAAAAAATAGCTGGGTGTTGTGGCAGGCACTGGTAGTCCCAGCTACTTGGGAGGCTGAGGCAAGAGAATCACTTAAGCCCAAGAGTTTGAGGTTGCTGTGAGCTGTGACACCACAGCACTCTATCCAAGGGATATAGGGAGACTCTAGCTCAAAAAAAAAAAAAAAAGGGCAGTGCCTGTGGCTCACTGAGTAAGGCACCGCCCCATGTACTGAGGGTGGCAGGTTCGATCCTGGCCCTGGCCAAACTTTAACAAAAAAAATAGCCAGGTGTTGTGGTGGGTGTTTGTAGTCCCAGGTACTCAGGAGGCTGAGGCTATAGAATTACTTAAGCCCAAGAGTTGGAGGTTGCTGCGAGCCGTGATGTCATGGCACTCTACTGAGGGTGACAAAGTGAGACTCTGTCTCGTCTACTATTGTGGCACTGTCAAGTTCTGTGTCTGGTGAGCGTCTGCTCTCCGCTTCCAAGATGGAAGCACATGGTGGAAGGGGCCAAAGGCAAAAAAGGCCTTGCTCGTTCCCTTAGCCTTTTTATAAGGGTAGGGCCCTCTTGACCTAATCATGTCCCCAAAGGCCCCTCCACCTCTTAATACTATCACATTGGGCTTCTAACATAAGAATTTTTGAGGGACACAAAAATTCAAACCATAGCAATATACCTGTCTGGGACTGGCCCTCAGCCATCTAACTCTACCTCCCTCCCCCCAGAAAAATCTGAACTAAGATTTATTGTGTTCTATCAGGTCTATGTCCTGTGCCGTGTGCTTAGCATACAGAATCTCCTCATTTCTCACGGCAACCCTGTAAGTGAGGTTGGGAGCTAAAGTTTATAATTCCTATTTCACTGATCAGGAAACTGAGGCACAAAGAGGTCAAGTGACTGGCCTATGGTCACATATCTGGTCAATAGAGACTGGTTCTGCTCTCTCTAGGGCAATGACTCTCACCTTGAACTTCTCCCTTTCACTAGGAGGTGAAAGCCCTGGGCCTGCTGAGCTGCCTTTGGCTGGTGGTTCTCCCCCTGGGTGGCAGCAAATTTGGTGTCTGAATAGGTCTCTGAAAAATTAAAAATGTCAGGAAACTGGAACAGGAAACTTGAAAACAAGGAAACTCATCATCCCACCCCTACTGGTCCCAGCATCAAAGGTACTAGGAGTAGGAGAGGGAAAAGGGGGTGCTAGGAGGAGAAGAAGGGGGTGCTAGGGCAGGGTGCAGGAAACACATGAGAGGGGCCTGGAGGGTGTGTCCACTCCATGGGTCTGAAGCTCTGTAGCTCTCCAGGTCCTTTAAGGTCAGTGTCATTAACCACATTGTATGTACAAGGTGACTTGGCTGCTACTGTATTTTATTTCCCTCCTCCCTCAACGCCTCAGGCCGCCTAACTTAACTAACTCTGTCTAGAGAACCACAGAGTGCAAGGATTTCTGCAGGTCTCTGCAGTGACTGCTTTAGAATCTCAAGACTCTGGGGCATTTGCCACCAAATTACTATTGAGCCTCCTATGAAGAAGGTCCCCACTTACTCTTGTGTTTCAGCAGGCTGACGCTAACCTTTGATGTCATGCATGTGACTGGCTGGGAATCAGGTGGCCTCAAACCATTCTCATAAAGTAAATGTGCAAGGCCCCCATTTGAGGCCAGCAAGAGCACCCCCCAAAGTTCTCAGCTCTAGCTTCTTCCTCCAAAATGCACTCGGTGCTGTGACTATTGCCTATGTGCTCCCTAGGGGTGCTAATTCTCTGAGCCAGCCACTCCTTCCAGAGAAGGCGCTATATCCTGTCCACCCTGTCCCCATGGTGCCCAACACCACTCAGGCACGTAGCTGGCATCCCATGAATGCTGATGGAGGGAGCAGTCCCTGGGCCCAGTCTGGCAGTGCGTGAGCGCATCTCCAGCTTCCTGAAGGATGCCTGGGCTTCTGGATAGAGATGAAGACCTGTCTGCCGGCCAATCTGGTGCTGGCACAGGAGGGAAGGTCATGACGACCTGTCTCCGCAGCAGCTTCCAGGCCTCGCCTTTGCTTGTTTTCTGGGAGCCTCAGTGTCTGCCCACAATGGCATGGCTCCTTCAGCTGCCCGGATTCTTGGCGTGGCCTGTGGGCTGCATGGCTTGTTTCCGTGGTGATCATGACAGGGGTGGCCGGCTGCCCCCAGGCCAAAGAGCATTCCTCTCAGGTCTCCCTGAGCAGGGCTTGTGCCAGCCATTCTGCTCCCAAAGTGGGGTTCCCGATCGAAGTGGTCACCTCAAATCTGGCTGTGCCTTGAGCTAGAGTGAATGAATATAACAGATTTTTATCCATTCCTTTCTCTTACATTCCATTTTGTTCCCCAAAGAGTTTGAGATGCCTACATGAAATATCACCCAGGAGGGAGCTTGGACATCATTTGGCCTGACACCCCCTTCACAAGACAGATGGAAATCAGAAGGGTTACAAAAGTCAAGTGATTTGCTCAGGCGCCCCCAGCAAATGCAAAGTTGAGCTGGGAGGAAACCGTATGTCTCCCGAGGCCTGTGTTCTTTCTACTGTAGCACTTCCTGGCTCCCCTCGAGTGCGTTTTTCCAGGGTTATGTCTGCCGGGGAAGGTGAGGTGTAGAGAGTGGGGACTGCCTGGAACTGTCAGGCTGCCTCCTCTACCACCTCCTGCTCCTGTGAGAGTGACACACCCACAGACACTCATGTACACAAATGTATACACACACACACACACACACACACACACACGCAGAGTGAGTGGGTCAAAATGTTTAAATGCAAAAAAATTTAGTTTATCTAAGCCAGGGCTCAGCAAACTGTGGCCAGTGATCTGTTCTTGTACAGCTTGCAAGCTAGGAATGACTTGTGTATTTTAAAGTCACTTAAAAAAAAGAAGAACGTGTGACCTTATGTGACCCTCAGAGCTGAAAATATTTACTATCTGCCCTTTTGCAGAGAAAATTTGCCAATTGTGGGCCTGGATGATCCCTCTGAAGGTTTATCCAGTGGTGGTGGAATCCTCCTAGGATACTGAAGATGCTCTCTTTAGAGGTAGATCTAGTCACCTTCACAGGGCCCAGACTCTGACATTCAGAATCTGCGGCTTTCTTCCTTCATCCACCAGGTACCTACGGCTTTCCTGAGACATCTCTTGCTGTTGCTATCAATAATTTTTTTATCCTCAGGATAAATCACATGGGGCAACCCTTTGTCGGGAGACTTGCAAAGGTGACTTAGGCAGTCAGAGCAGGGGATGGGCATTTCCTGCTTGTACCCACTGTGCGGTAGGGGCGTTGCCAGAGGTATCCTGCAAATGACTTGAGCCAGGGCTGACCAGAGGTGGAGGCTGAGCACACACAGCTGCTGGAGCGTGACAAGGAAAATGTCTTTCCCGTCAAAGAAAAACAGAAAGACGCTGGTGATCTGAGCGCCTCCATTTCCTCCCTACCACGCAGGCTTCTCAACTAGTTCCTGTCTAGCCAGGTTGCTCATTTCTTTAAAGTCACTGAACCAGAATAACCACAAATCAAGCCGGAAGCACATGATAACCCGCTGAACTCTGCACGGCCGTGGCTGGGTGTCTCTGAGCTGCCCTGGTCTCTGCAGCTGTGAAATATCCAGCCAGCAGCTGCCGACGCTCCAGCCTCCGGCTAGTCAGTTCTACAGCCTGAGGCGGAAAGAGGAAAAAAAAGAGTGACAGGCACATGGAACCACGGACATTTGAGACTGTCGTAGCTATTCACAGTCAGTCATTAAAGGTTTACAGGCAAGATGTTTAGAGTTTAAACGTGAGATGACATCAGGAGCATCTAATGTCCAGGGCAGCTTTGAGCATGGGTCGGGTGGGGAGCAGAAAATGCTCTGTGCACTCGCCTCTTGGAGATCTTGGAAGTTCTGTTCCCTTGACTCTGGGCAGGGCTCTAGCCACGGTGCACTTCATGGGCTCATAAATATAACATTATTGGACTAAAAACCCCAGTTCTTCTCCGAATGATTAGGCCCAGATTGGTGAGCCCATAAATTAATGTTGACTAAGAACTATTAAGTTGTGAATCAAAGTGTCCCAGTTCTCCAGACTGGAATGAAAAAGCAGGAATAAAATTGCTGGAGCTCTTCCAAGATCTTTCTTTTCATCCCCTTCTTCCCACCAGCTCCGGACCCTAGTATGCTAATTTTAAAAGTCCTTTCCTTTTTGCTCCTCGGCCTGGCCGCGGACAGCTTTTCAGGATAAGAAATTTGGTCTAGAAGTGAGGCTGAGGGAAAAGAGGCCGTCTGTTACATATCTATGTGGGATTTATCTGAGGCCCTGTTGTATCTCCCTGGCTGGGATCTCTACCTGTGGCCCAGCAGTGGTGGCATTTGTTACCTGTGTCACGGGGACAGGGAGGGAATAATATATCCCATGTATGGTAGGCACATAGTGGGTGGTCAGGTCATGGTTAGAATGATTTTTTTAGATGTTTCGTCCAATTAATTTAACAGCACTGAGTTCCTGCATCGAAATATTACATATAATAATCGATCCTCAGAACTGCAGGTCAGGCCTTCTGGCCATTTTCGTTGGATTGTGGTTACCCTCCTTGGAGCTGGGCGCCAAAGTGGTCTGCTGTGAAGGCTGTCCATGTCCACTCAAAGGGCATTCCCTGTCGCAGCTCCTCTGGAGTTCCAAGGCAAAATTTGTTTTCTGAATCTCCCTTCTCCTCTCCCTCCCATCTATACCTTCAGGGTGCCCTTTTCCTTCCCTTTGAAAGCCCCATTTGGAGGGCACCCCATATATACCCACCTGCCCCTCAGAAGGGCTCCTTGTTAGGGGCCTGTTCTCTCTTTGCTTTTCCCAGGTCACCCCAAAGCTTGCCTGATATCTCCCCATTGATGAGGACACACATGTGACAGATGCCCTGGGCTGGTGACTCCTGTACCCCACTCCCAACTATAAGGGCTGGAAGGGAGCTCAGTCCCTCCACCTCCAGTTCTACCTGCTCAGTCTCTTTGGGAAAACTGAAGCCCAAAGAAAGGTCCCAGCTTGCCGAAAGTGGGACTCAGGCTTTTTGCAACCCATGCCACTTCGTCTCAGTGCCTTAGCTCACTACATTCTTGTTCCTTTCCTATAGAGAAGTAAGGTCCCTTTTAGATTCTCCCAAAGTTGGTTTTCAAGCATGGTTTCTGTACGGTTGTCTGTTTCCTGTGGATACTTTCATTTGCCCTGTGTTTTTCCCTCTCCTTGCTATGACTTGTAAGAATATGAATACACACACCCAAGACCCCAGAGGAAAACTTTCTTCCAGTAAGCGCCTCTAAGAGGAATGGGGCTACAGACAGTGGGATTTGACTAATAAGCTCCATTTTGGTGTTTTACCACTAGTGGTCATAGAAACCTTGCAGGATGTGTCTAGGGAAATGGATTTTGTAGGGTTAGCTCAATTTGTACCACCCACTGCACAATAGCAGCACTGTGTAGAAAAGGTGGTTTTGAAACAGGTTCAGTTTTATGTTCCTGTGAGGTACCAAGTCAGGTGAAGGGCTCTTTCTGCAACTGAAGGATTTGTATTCTTCCTCCTAGACCTGCACCCTTAGTCATCCTGAATCTTCCACCTTTTAGAAAGTCTGACATGATCTCTCCACTCTGTACTTTCTAGAAGACATTCCACCTCTAAAATTAGCTGCAAGAAATAATGTGATCACCAACAGAGTAATAAGGCAACACTCAGCATGAGAGAAGATATTTATAAGTCATCTATCGGGCAAGGGATTAATATCCAGAATGTATACAGAACTCCCCAAATTCAAATACAAAAAAACACATAACCCAATTCAAAAATGGGCAAAGGATTTAAATAGGTATTTCTCCAAAGAAAATATATGAATGTCCAATAAACACACGGCAAGATGCTCAATATCACTACCCATGGGGGAAAAGCAAATGAAAACCACTGTGAGATGCCCCACGTCATACCCATTCAGATAGTTTGTATAAAAAAGCTCCAGAAAATAACAAGTGTTGGCAAGGATGGAGAGGTATTGGAACCTTTGTACACTGCTGGTGGGCATGTAAAATGGTACAGCCACTGTGGAAAGTAGCATGGTGTTTCCTCAAAAAATTAAAAATAGAATTACTGTAGGAGCCAGATATTGCACTTTGGATCTATACTCGAAAAAATTGAAAGTAGTATTTCAAAGAGGTATTTATACTCCCATGTTCATAGTGCGTTACACACAATAGCTACAATGTGGAAGCAACCCCAGAGTCCACTGGCAGATAAAAGCATGAGCAAAATGTAAAGTGTGCATGCAGTGGAATATTACCTGACATATATATGCTATAATATGGATTAACCTTGTGGACATAATGCGAAGTGAAATAAGCCAGAATACTACATGATTCCACTTATACGAGGTAGTTAGAAATACAAGATCACCAGGGACTGGGGGCAACTGAGAGTTAATGTTTAATGGGAAAAACAGTTCTAAAGATCGACGGTGGTGGTGTTTGCACAACATTATAAATGTACTTAATACCACCGCCACTATATGCTTGAAAATTGCCAAGATGGTAAATTTTAGGTTATATGGATTTTACCACAATGAAAAATGCTCTGAACTTTCAATAATCTAAAGGAAATACTACTTTTAGGGTTCTATTTCTCCAAAATGAGGTGTCAGTGTTCTAAATATAAAACAGTTATACTGTCTTATAATTTTAAAAATGTAATCATGCTGCTTGGACATAACTCTTATCATTAGACCTTTGAGTGAGTGTGAATGTGATGAACTCCGTTTTCTAGAGAATGATTTTTAGCCACTTAATGCCTCTTTTAGCCCCTGGGTATGACCCTAATCCTTCACTCTTTCCGTACCCATGCTCTTTACCAGGTACATCTGTATTGCCCCCTGAGGCTGTCTCTAAGTCGCGGCCAAGAAGATAAAGTGGAAATGATATGTCTCGGTTCGCTGTGTGCATTTCCTCTTGCTCTCTTGTGCATCTATCACTGCCATGACAGCATGCTCAAGCTGGAGGAGGAGATGCCGAGGATTGCTGAGCCATCTCTGCTGCCCCAGCCATGGCTGGTCTAGATCCGTCAATCTCCACACACGTAAGCCCACCTAAAATGAGCAGAGCCACTTAGCTAAGCCCCAGCTAACCCTAGGTGTTTGCTATTGCATGTCTCCGAGGTTTTGTGATTGTAAGGCAACATCAATGTGGAGGTATATGGAGAATTGTCCCCTATACTTTTTTATCATCCTTTTTTTCCTAGTTCTGATAAATTGGTCACATACCTCATCTGGACACTGACAGGTGTCTACCCAATATCCCTTCTTACCTTTCTCCTTACCAATAGAGCCATGTACCCAGCTAAGACCTACACTCCCCAGCTTCCCTTGCAGAAAGGGGTTGTCATGTGACATTCCTTTGGCCAATGAGAAGCAGGCAAAGTATTGAGTGGAGCTCTTTGAAGGAGGGTGGACACTGCCTTTGCCCTTCTCTTCGGCTGGAATGAGATCCCTTGCTAGAAGATAGGATGACCCTGAAGTGGCAGCACAAGCTACAGTTGAGAAGAAAGAGAGAAAGAGCTTGGGTCTCTGATGGCACAGCCATAGTACCAGCCAGGGGCTGCCTTCTTTATATACCTTCAGTCACCTGAAAAAGATAAGACTTCTCAACTAATGATACTACTGTGTCTCAGGCTTCTCTCACCTGTAGCTTATTGTAGTACTTAATGCCGCATTCTAGCACCAACTTCACCTCCTTTGAAGAAAGTACTTAGAACAATTAAGTAAAGGCGTGCTCTAAAGATACTTCACAGAAAATATGACTGCTAATTACTATCTAAGTTCATCAATTATATAAATAAAATAGTTTCTGAAGTTTATGATGTAACTCGATTCCTGTCAGTACATGTTTGATGAGTACCTCATGTCCATTCTATACTAGGGGAAACTGAGGCAAGAGGAGGTTAAATGAGTTGTCCAATCCTTTTTTCAGTGACCAGATACTCAGATGTTGTTATCTCAGAGTCTGGATCCCTAGATCACTGCATGGAGAAGAATTGCCAGTTGAACAAGAAATGACTCTTGTGTTTATTGGAACACAGTGTAGCCTAACCTAACTCACCTAGCAGAAGTGATAAGAATTATTATATATGTTTATTTTATTTAATTGCTTATGCTGCACAGAACGCTTTCTTGATCCTCATAACAACTCTGAGAGATAAGCAGAGATTATGAACTCCACTTTATAGGGAAGGAAATCAAGGCTTAGAGAAGTGAAATGATTTGCCTAAGACCACACAGTTGGTAGGTGGTCAAACCAAGGTTATGATCTTGGTATTTTTCCCATACTCTGCAATTTTATAACTTCCTAGCTTGATTTTATAAAAGGAAGCAATAACCTCAGAGGGAACAAGGGTCCCACCGTATGGAGTTCTGCAGATTAAATTAAACACCTTGAAGGACTAAAAGTCTAGGTAGTCAGTACAGACAGGTGTAATACATTCCAATGGTTCATATTCTTAAGTCAACAAGATGCTGGCATCCTGTGGTGCTCAGACTCCTGGGTGGTCCTACTGGGGAGTGGGTCCTAAGCCTAGCTCTCCAGCAGACCCATGTACAGATCTCCAACTTGAATTACAAGGCTTCAAATTAAAGACAAAAGCGTGCATGCTCTGGGTGAAAATCCTCCATCTCTCCAGGAGAATCAGCAGTCCTGATTTTCCTTCCTTGTTCCCATGTAACAGTGATTGTTTTATTTTTTAGGGAATCATTTTACAGGGTACAAAACATTACTCTTCATTATCTCATTTAATTGTCACCAAACCTGGTCACATGTTTTTTGGTGGTGAAGCTCAGAAAGGTTGATTTGTAAGATAAATAACAAGATTTTTTCTCTGATAATAACATCTGCCATCGTGGGGTATGTGCTGTGTCTATTATTTCATTCAATCCTATAGCAGTCCACAAGGACTCTGCAGCAAGGAATCTGAGGAATGAGAACTTAGACAATTTCTGCAAGGACAATCAGCTAGGAAGGTTCTTAGGGGAGGTCAGAAGGCCCTAAAGGGGTTCTCAACAAAGACAGAAGACAGACAGGGGCAGGAACAGACACACTGTTATGCCCTCCCATCTGGGCAGGTGCTACAAATATCCAAGGGTCCCTTTTCTCTTCTGGAAACTTAGCCAAAACCAATTTAAAACTTCTTTGAATTTATTACAGGTTTTGGCCTTCTCTCAGGGTAGGGACCCACAATTCTATAAGATTCCTTTTAGAGAAAGTAGTTTGCATTTAGTTGACCTTTGATAATTTCTCCCTACTGAGAAGACTGGAATTTCCTTGTTTGGAAGTCTTCTTCATAATTTTATAAGCATTGATCTTGTTCACGTTCAGTCTCTGCTGCTGAATAAAGTCTCCAAATCTTTTCTCTCTCTAGATCAGGCTCCCAGGTTTCTTCTCCCATAGATTTGATAAACTGTCAATAGCCTGAATATGGCAGGGACCCAAGTAACATCTGGTTCTGGTTACTTGGCATCCTCCATTCCTTGGTACGGTTGAGCCCTCCACTAGCACCCTTCTCTAGAAGGCTCAGATTATTGAGACAGGGGACTATCCTTAAACTGTGGGTTTCCCTGCAGGGCCTCCAGCTCCCCAACTCCAGGGCATCTTTCACTCTGTGTTTGCATAGATGGCTCCTGGGAGCAGGGCAATAAGGCAGGACTGTAGCCCTGTTCTTAGACTGATTCCTTCCTTCATTCAGAAACATCTAGGAAGCACTGGCTACATCTGAAAAATGATATGAGTCTCTGGAAATGGAGAAGTGAATAAGCCATGTCTATCCTAGTTGATGAGGACATACCATCTACACATGCACCACCCTGGATACCCAAGAGTCACTGTTGACTTAGTCCTTGCCCATGACCTTTGCATTGCAACCAGACACTAAGTATCACCAATTTTACCTTCTAAATATTCATCATACTCATCTCTCCTTCTGCATCCCTCACCTACACTCCCCTAGTTTAGTCCCTTCATCCCTCTTGTTGATTATTGCAATTCCCCCATAACTAGTCTGTCTGATCTCATCCTCCACAATCATTCTCCTATGCTGCAGTATGAGTGATCTGCCCCAAACACGTGATCAGCTAAGTAGCTCACTCAGCCTTTCAAGTGGCTCCCTCTCACCCACTTAACATGGAGGGCAGAGTCCTTGGTGCCATGGTTTCTACCTGCCTCTCTGGCCTTGCCCCTTAGTGAATGCACCTGGACCACCAGACAGATCCTCAGCCCTCTTGGACGGGCTGCCCCAGTCCTCCTGGTGGACAAAGTTTCTGGCTCTTCTTCCTGCACCTCTCTGCCCCAATTCACAGCCTGCCTGCCTTTGGTCTCAAGTTCCTGCAGTCTGGAGCCTGCCTCCTTCCCAACTCCTGCATCTAGATAACTCCTTTTCATTCTCTGAGGCTTATTTTAGGGCCCAACACCTCTGAAAAGCCTTCTAGACCTCCCTGTTCCCTCTGTGGGAGGAGCCTTTCCTCCATGGGCCCATGGCACCCTCTGCACCTCCTCACCATTGCCCCCAAGTCCTGGAGTGAAAGTTGTCCCCATTGGACTCTGGACTCCATGAGACACACAGTAGGCCTCCAATACAATTGTTGAATGGAAAAACCAATAATTTCAGTACAGGGGAAAAGAAGAGGTGCTCAAGGTAGTGGCTGACTTCACTTAGGGAGTTTAGAAGAGGTTGTAAAGAGACCCAGGGCTATGGGTTCAAGGAAGCAGCAGCAGTGTGTGAGGGAGAGGGCTGCCTTCACCCTTCTCTTCCTCAGAAGGATGTGTCCTTCCTTGAGTGTGGCAGCCCCCAGCCCTCCTCCCCTACCCCTATCCTCTTCCCTATGGTCACCTGATTTCTGTCTCTGTGGTGCTGGGCAGGAGCTGAGCTGTTTGAAAGGAGATGTAGTCAATAGCCTTCGAGAAAAACTTATTGAGAATTCACCAGAGCAAGAAGCTCTGTGGCAAGATGAGTCAGCCACAGAGTCAACCCTCAAGTGGTTTCACAGTCTAGCAAGGAAGCAAATGTAATTTTTTTTTTTTTTTTTTTTGCTTCTGGGTTATGTTTGTCTATATCAATACAACATTCATGCAGAACTATAGGTTACAGGGGAGCAGGTGGCCCGCACACACGCTTGTTTGTGTGGTCTGAGGCCCTGTCTTGTCCCTGTGTTCTCCTCATCATACCTGTGACTCCCCAGGGAGTGACAGTTGACTCCGGGCTCACTCCTTTGCCACTGGTACAGCATCCAGGAGACAGGTCCCTCCTGGCCTTGGAGAGTGGAGGCATGAGCCACCAGGACTCCAGGGACACCACTGCTGCCCTCACCAGCCCCTCTTCTCTTGGTCTCTTCTTGGTCCCTGGAGAGGATCTTCCTTTTTCCTGGTAACTGATACCAGAACTAGGAAGGGTCTGAGGTTATGCAATCCAGGAGGCAGAATGTATACTTCAAAGAAGCAGAATTTCAATCCTAGTTTTTCCAGGAGAGGTCAAGACCAAATGATCTTGCTTTTGAGATAAAGAACATCAGGAAACTCCCAAGTCCCCTTGGTATTTTGCTACCAAGAGTTTTAATTAAAAGTGGGCACACATTCCTGTCCATACTGTGGAATATGACCTGCAATAAACAGGAATGAATTATTGCTACAGCAATAAGAATGAATCTCAAAATAATTATGATGCAGAAAAGAAGCCAGAGGAGAAAGAATGCATCCTGTACGACTTCATTCACATGAAACCCTGGAAAATACTAACTAATCTATAATCACAGAAAGCAGAGCCATGGTTGCCTGGGGAGGGGGAGGTGAAGGAGGGAAGGATCAGGAAGGGCCATGAAGAAACTTATGAGGGTCATGGATATGGTCATTATCTTGATTGTGGCAATGGTTTCACAGATACATACATATGTCAAAAATTATGAAATTGTGTATTTTAAATACATGCAGCTTACTGTATGTCAATTGTACCTTAATAAGCCAGCTTAAATTTTTAAAAATGTATATACACTTTGACCCAATAATTCCATTTCTAGTAACCCTCCCAAGGAAATAATTGAAGAAGGGCACAATTTATGTTTAAGATCATTAGCACATTACTTAGAATGCTAAAAAAAGGAAAATGACCTAGAAGTTCAAGAAGAGGAGATAGATTAAAAAATTAATGCTTAACTAAGTTCCAGATGACAGTGGAACATAAGATAGGCTTTAAAAATAAGAAAACATTACTTACTATGGTAAAGAAAATGTTTATCATGTAGTAGGTAGAAAGCCTTTTTACAAAATAGTATGAACATTATGATAAGTTACAAAATAAAGGTTTGCGTAGAAGAAAGACTGGAGGATTTATACAAAATATCCACAGTAGTAGTTTTGAGACAATGGGTGGGGTCCCAGGTAGATGAAATTTTCTTCTTGGGGCTTTTTATGTATTATTTGAATTCTCTACTTTTGAAATGAATCATTTTTAAACGTAGAAGATTCTTTTTTTATTCTTTTCCTCTGCTTCCTCCTCTTCCTCTTCTTCTTTTTCTTGGTCCCCCAGTCTCTGTGTTCTGTACAGAGGCTTCAGGGGAAGGGGTGATCTGTCCTTTCATGATCTCTAAACTCACTGCCAAGTAGGTGCTGCCCCTTGACTAGGCCAGAGCTCCATAAGCTTGAGGCTGCCCCAGCTCAGGCCTTTGGGTCCTGCCTGGGCCACTGGTGCTCCTTCTCTGCCAACTGCACTGGTAGCTTACACACAGGGCTGCTCAGTCCCCGTGTTGTCAGTGGCAATAGCTGGATAAAGGATGCTCGTGACCAGCTCATGGGAGGCTGGGACATTGGGAAGGAGGGCAACCTTGGCCTTCCTTGCTCCTTCTAACTTTGGTTTCCCCTGGCTAACTGCAGTTTTTGGAAGCACTGAGGAAGCAAAGCATTAGCCAGGGTAGCCTGGCCTAAGCCACATGTCTATTATTTTCCAGCAAAATCTGCAGCCCCAGGGTGGGGAGGCTGAGTATAATTTGAGGTGTAGGTTGGCCTGACTTTCCCCAACCTCCTTCTTTATTATTCTGAATGTGTGTATTCGTGTAAAAGAAGGCTCAGTTTCTATGTCATTCACTTACATATAAAGCATTTATTAAATCCTATGCTTAGAGCTGAGGAGAGATTTATCATACTTCGCATTCTGAAGGAGGAAGATGACAAATCACGACAGTTATATGTCTGATAGTGGTTCTTAACCTGTTTGGTCTCAGAAACTCTTTATATTCTTAAAAATTATTGAGGACCTCAAAGAGCTTTTGTATATCTGCTTCTGCATTCAATCTGCGCCAGTAAATTGTAAGGACTGAAATATAGGAAGAAAAGCTGTTCTCATACAGACATGTTGTAAAAAGGAGGAGTGTTTTAATAGCCTTTTCATTTAATTGTAGGTATTCTGTTCTGATACCACACCAGAACTTAAAGGTCAAGGTGCAATGTTGAATCTGAAACTATAACAACATCCAATTTTATTACAACCCGTCCGTATATCTTGCACTTTGAATGTGTCCTTGACCTCAACTTCATGAAGCCTTGTGAATTGATCATGTGGAAAGTTCAGGTCCCCCAGGTTATGTAGATCTTTCCAATGTTAATACACTTTATTATCCAATACCCCAAATCACATTTATTGATATCGTCACCAATCTCATCAGAAAAGCCCTAAGGTATAGGGAAATGGCAGACACAAGTTTTCAAAATTTTTAATTTTTGCTGAAAAACCTGTATTTTACAATATTTTTGGCAACAAATACCATAAATTATTTTCCAGAAAAACGCCTGTCAAACACCCAAGTCTGAATAACCACACCTTGTCTGTCAGTAGTTATCTTGCAAGTAAAAACGAGTTCTATGAACAAAACAGTTCAGCCTGCAACTCAGACAATAGCACAAGTACTTTTCCTTGTGACAACCATCATACTTGGGTAGGTGGGAAAGGACTTTATGCATATTTCTCAGAGTATTAAAAAGACATGTACTCAAAGGTCAAGATTTAATAAAGTTAGTAATTTGTATAGTTTCCTCAGGGCCTTCAGCAACCTCAAACTCTTGGGCTTGAGAGCTCCTCTTGCCTCAGCTTCTCAAGTAGGTGGGACTAAAGTTTTACTATTTTTAGTAGAGATGGAGTCTCACTCCTTCTTAGGCCAGTCTCGAACTTCTGAGTTCAAGCGATCTACCTGCCTCAGCCTCCCAGAATGCTAGGTTTACAGGTGTGAGCCAGTGCACCCAGCCTCCTCAGGACCTTCTTAAGTGAAGCTAGCATCTTTTTAAAATTGTTAAGTGTGTGGCACTGGGGAATATTTTGTCTGCTAGTAGTTTAGTGCTGCTGACTTGATTCACGTGAAGGTACCAACAGTTCTATTCATCATTGCTTTTGTACCATCAGTGCAAATGTCAACACAGAGAAAAAGATGCAAATAACATCTTAGTGTTACTATGAAAATATTTTTCAATGTGTCTCAGAGGCCTCTCACACTCTGAGAATTGTTGATGCAGGACATTTATGTGGTGATAAGTGTGGTGGAAGGATGTAGCAGGGACAGGGGCAGGGACGGTAGGTTACAGTTCAAACTGGGTGGTCCAGGAAGGCTTCATTGAGAAGGTAAGGTTTGATAGGTCATAGTAAAAGAAGTGAGGGAGTGAGCCCTGAGGTATTTTGAGTAGCAGCAGTCAAAGAAGAAAGAATGGCAGGTGCAAAGGCCCTGGGGTAGGTACATTCAAGGAACAGTGAGGAAGCCAGGCTGGTGGCAGAGGACACATGGAATGATAGAAAATGAGGTTTTCTAGGTTGACAAGAGCCAGGCTGTATGTAGGGCCATACAGGCCAGGGTGAAGGACTTGGGCTTTAGTTTTGAGTTAGTTGCAAAACTCTTGAAGGGTTCTAAGTGACACAATTTGTTTCCATTGCAGAAGGGGATGAAGCTCAGTGGTACAGTGTGGCCAGATTCTGTGTTTGTAAGGTTTGGACATGTATCCTTGAACAATCCCTGGCATGTAGTTGGTGTTTATAAGAAGTATGTGGGATGAAAGAGTGTTCTTATATTCCAGTGCTTGTCAAGGGATAGGTTTGTGTCGCCAGCTTTGGCTACACAAACAAGAGGCCCAATATAATGGTTTGAAAGAGTAACTATTTATTTCTTGCTTACATTACTTGAGGAGCTGCGTCTGCTACAGTTCTGGTGGAGCAAGGAGGGAAGAATTGATATTTGGGACCAATAATACAATCTAAAAGGACCACTCTCAGGGTGAGGTGTTGCTATAGTCAGCTAATGACAGCCCTACCCAAATTAGCTCATTTGACTAAGTCTTTTGCTTGTAGGGCCTGACAAAGGACATCTTACAAGAAGCCTGATGCCAGAATTGAGTCACTAGCTTTGTGTACAAAGAATAAATGCACAGTCCTTCTCCTGCAATTCATTCCAAAAGAAGATCAAGAAACCTTGGCCTTTTCACCCCAGAGCACAGAGGTTGCTTAAGCATAGCTAAATGTGTTATGTTCAGGGTTCAGGAATGGAGCCAGGGGCCCTAGGAGAAGGTCTTCATCATTGCAATAAGTCCTTCAACCATCCGTGTCCGGTACCTCTTGGTGGGGAAGGGGACTTGTCAACCCATCCCCAAGGTCCTGTCCTAGGAGTCTTTGGATTTGGGGCCTGGGACTTCCCCACACCTTATATCCCATAAAGAGAAGAGGCCTCTTAATAACGTCAAGTCAGAAAATGAGCACTGTGGCTGGTTCCTGGCTTCCCCGCCCTTGCCTTTGTTCTCTCCAACTGGGAGGACTTGTGGGTTGGACCCTGGGGATGCTGCACTGTGCCAGGCCATGTGCCGGCCTGAGAATGGTTGGAAATGTGGGTAAGGCAACTTTAAAACCTGCGTGACTTCCTTACTTTGAGGTTACATCCGGCAGCCTTGTCAGTCTTCTCAGTTTTGTAGCTGGCTCATTTGGATTTGGCTCACCGCTTGGCTAATATTAAAAGGAAGCTTCTCTCAGACAACTGAATACCACCCTTCCTCAACCTGGACCCTTTAGTCTTGAACCTCAGCCTCTAAGTCTGAACATGACCTGCCTTTGAAAACTGCTTCCTTATAAATCTCTCAGCTATGAGCTACCACAAGCGCCAGGTTCATCTTCATTGATGATCTTGTGGCACCAGAGTCATTGCTTCTAAACCACGTCAGGTGATTGAAAATGGATCGTGGTCCCCCGTGCATGGTGGAAGTTTCTTCTTCAAAGGCCTCATCAAGTATGAGCAGCTTAGGGACACCCCCACTGAGGTGTCTGTGACCTAGAGTGATTTATGGCAGCACTAGGACTTCTCACAAAGGGCAAGTTAATACTCAGGTGCCTTCTCAGTGCCTTTTAGTGCCTCCTTTGAGTGAGAGACTTTGACCCCGGTCAGGATGTGGGAGGCAAGTCTTCTCCTCAACCCCCCGGGGTGGCCGCCTTTGGGATCACACCCGGCTTGGCGGCCCTCCTGAATGCTCCGGAATTGGTCTCTGTTGTTGACTCGGTTTCTGTCTCTCTGTTTCTTGGTTTTGGCTTGTGTGAATTTATTGCTCCTTGATCAGAGGAACATCCCAGAGCGGTGAGGATTTTGAGTGTTTTGCACACCCTGGGTTTGAGCCAGATTTGCTTTTCCCTCCCTGGAGGGTCTCGTCAACGGCTCCGAATGCTTTCCCTTTGGCGACCTTCTTACATTATTACCAAAGCTCCAGTGAAATCCTCAAGGTTTGTAGTTAAAACCAACGAGACCCTTTTGCCGTCCTTCAGGAAAGAGAAAATCAGACTCCAGAGCTTATTCATTCAGAACCCCGCAGAAGTTAACAAGAACAAAGAAAAAAGCCTGATAAGCTTTCAAAATTTCTGCCCCTTGGCCGTCAGACAAGTCTTATTGACTCTTAATTTAGCACCTGGTTCAAAACCTGTGACATCCAGTAGAGTAGCCACTGGCTGCACGTGGCTGTTTCCATTTGATTGAATTAAATACAATTTTTTGTCGTAACTCAGTTCCTTAGGTAAAGTACTCAGTTGTGGTAAGTAGACATGGTACACGGGCCATTTCCATCACTGCAGAAAGTTCTAGATAGTTCTAGTGAGTTACATTATAATTTCTTTTATCTGTAATTTTTTTTTTTTTAGTTTCCCAGCCCATGACAGATTAGAAATAGCAAATGAAGGACACAGGGAATGATGATAACAAAGGCAGTGATAGGAGGAGATGGAACGATTACAAATCAAAACACACATCTGTTTATTTAATCATTAAACAAGCACTTACCACACAGCTGCTGTGTACCAGGGACTGGCGTAGGGACTTCGGCTGAAGGCACAGCCCTGTCCTCACACAGTGTAGTGGGTAACGCACAGTGCCCTGAGGATATGCACTCCGAGGCCGGTGCCCTTGGTTTCTTCATTATCCTCTGAAGGTATCATCAGTTAACAATCCGGTCAATAATCAGCATTTATCCTGAGTCCTCAAGAATAGCTAATATACTTTAAGAAGGCAACAAATACATACATTTTAGAGAGGTTATGCTTCTGGAAGCAAATGGAGATAGTTGGACTTAAATTACTTAAGACAAAAGGAGCTAGTTTGACTTAAATTACTTTTTTTTTTCTAAGTTAGAAAACTATCATTTTATATGTAAAGGGTTAAGAAAAAGTACCCTGTTTTTATCAGCTCCTTTTTGCTGGTAAGTCGATAATGACCTTTATTTATTGTTATGCCAACGTAATTTGCTTTCTGGTTCTGCCCTTGCTACTGTATGACTCTGGATAAGGCATGTGGACTTCTCTATGCCTCAGTCAGAAGGTGAAAAAGAAACAGAACTAACACGGCCATACCTGTGGTGATACAGTCTGCCAACCAAATGCCTGAGAGGCTTTCTGAAGCAAGCAAGGACCAGGTGGGATTTGATGAATCCATTTGATTCCTCTTTTCTCTCTCACTTTCTTTCCTGTCCCTCACCCCAAACACACAATGAATTCTGCTTTCTTCCTTCATAACCGGTAAAAAACAAAATAAAACAGCACTCCACAGAAGCCAAGCAATGCTAAGCTTAAATATTTTCTTAGAGAAAGAATTCAGTTCTGATAGTAAAAAAATTGTGTCAAAACAGATGAAGAAATTAGGCTTTGTAGAAAGAACACGCGAGGGCTTGGAATACATAATTCTTCCAGGTGATGGTGGGAGTTCTGTGAAGGAAACGGGTGACGGACTTATGTCTAAACTGTTTCCAAAAAGTGTAAGTCAGAATCAGGGCAGAAACCTCTACTTTAAAAATGATGTCCAAGACAGAGTCCCAGATGGCTGGTGGAGGAGAGGCAATTGATGTAGAGGGCCAGCCACAGTATTAGGGGACAGACGAATCTCAGTCAAGTGGCAAACTGTCCAAGTAACTTTGCCATCCGTGTCTTAGTTATTTATTTGCAAACTAGAAAGAGGGCTACCAAGCAGGACTGCTGCGAGTGATCAATGAGACAATTTGTGTGAAGTACTCGGCCTCCAGATGGGAGGTGCTTGTATTAGTTGAGCCAACCCTCGCAGTAAAGACAGTTATGCCCAATTCCAGCAGTTTAATGTGATTACGGTTTATTTCTTGCCCATGTAATGACTAAATGGGGTAAAGCAGGAGGCTTTCCTTCTGTGCTGACTCAGGGATGTAGGCTTCTGTCTTGTGACTCCCTCCATCCATCTAAATGGGGCCAGCAGGAGGGTTTTCTCCCTGTTTTTACCTTGTGACTTTCCCACCCCTTGGAAAGTCAAAGTCCTCGGATTCCAGATGTCAAAAGAGAAAGAGAGTGAAGAAGTCTTATCTGTGTCTCAAAAGCCCTGGCCTTAGAGATGAGACTCACCCAACTTCTTCACATTCCATGGATGAGAACTCGTTACGTGGCCTCTCCCGGGTACATGGAGAGCTAGGAAATATAGTCCCAGCTTAGCAGCCACCTTTTAGCAATAACTGTACATCCTGATGGGTGCCAAATGCTTCTGACTAGCAGCCAACCACTTTGCCATAACAGTTGATAAATAGTAGCCGTACGATTGTACGCAACACACAGCCAAGTGAGCCGTGACTGTGTTGGACAGCAAAACTAAGTATGCTGTAAAATGCTGAAGGATAAGGGGAAAAAGTCAACCCCCTCCCCCAGGAAAAAGTTACTGGGTAAATTAGTCTACAAGTTTTAGTAGTAATTTGGATCATGATTTCTTTTTTTGAGGGGGGTCATATTTGAAACCAAAGAATCTAATGTTTTTATTATTCCATCAAACAAATATTTATGATATGATTATATTATAAGACACTGGGCTGGACATTGGGTGTGGGCAGGGAAGGGGGGTATGAAGATGAGTAAGACCTAGATCTTGCCTTCAAAGTGTTCAGATTCTGGTAAGGGAGGGCAGACATGCACATCCTCAAAGGACCACAGAGACAGGCATTTGGGGCAGTGCCTGGGAAGTAGAGTGCTATGGGATTTCAGAAAGGGTGGAATGGTTTCTGTCCAGCATGACTCAGCTGCAGGAGAACATTCTGGATGCTCAGGGTGTGAGTCTGTCCTTGTCTATATGCCCCTGGACCCTCTCTACTTGCTCCATGACAACCTTTAACTTTGTGTCTCACATCTCCTATCTGCTCTGTCTCTGCTCTCCAAGCTCAGAAGCCTCCTTTATTTACTCTGGGCCTTGTTTCATCCCTCCTCCCTGCCAAGCCTGGGTTTCCCAACTCCATTTCCTGCACAGGTGTCTTCTCTTGGCCACTCTCAAGAGCTCTGCCTCAGTGGCTGTACTTCCTAGGTATGGCCAGGGGTCCAGATGTCACTCAATCTCCTTGGCTTTTATTTATCTTGGGGTGGGTGAATGGACCACTTTGTGGATAAAATTGTATTTGATTCACGTAGTGAAGGATGCACAGAATTTTGGTAAATAGGGACAAGGCTGTCATCTGTGTAATGCTTGATTTGACAAAAAGGTCCTTTGTCATTGCTGACTTGGTTTAATTGGAATCTTTTCAGTTCCATTTATGTTTTTGGAAAGGCATCTTGTTTATTGCCTACAACACTGAGGCTAAAAGGTACAGCAGTTCCTGTGATATAAGCAGGGTAGGTGGTATCAGGTCCATTTAATAGATGAGGGAGACTAAATCTTGGTGAGGTCAAGTGACTTTCCCAGGGTTAATCAGCCAAGGAGTAGAATGGGCAGGATTTTTCTTCAGTTCTCTTTAGCCCTAGTCCAGTGCCCTTTTTCCATGTCACAAAGTGCTGGAGGGGTTCAAATGAAGAACTTAGTTTTATCAAATTAAATACCATTCAACGAGATAAAATATCTTGCAGGAAGATTTGCGATATAATAAGGCATTCTTAGAGATGGTAAAGGCTCTAGCAGTCAGAGGAATAAAGCCTGCAGTCACTATTTGCTCCATGCTTCAAAGGCAATTGCATACCCAGTCTACTCGGAAGCAAGTGGTAACACTGCCAGAACGTCCTCACCCCCTGCTTTTGTGATCCTCACCTGGTGAAAGTGTGCCTGGCTCAGGTTAGCTGACACTGAGGATTATCTTAGTTCTGCTATACTCCTTCCTCTTCAGATCCTCAGGGTAGGGTGGCCAGAGGGTGGGGGCCTCCTCAGGAGGCAGCGGCAGCAGCTTGGCTGATCAGTACATTGGGATTTAAAGAGAGGGAGGAATTTGAGAGCAGAGTGGTTTGATGGAGCAGGAGAAATTGGTTGCCCTGAGTACCAGGAGCATCCTCGGGGACAGCAGAGCTGTGAAGCTAGCAGAGGGCATGGAGAAGTAGATGTGGGCCGGGAGTGAGGAGCAAGGGTGAAAAGTGTGTATTCGGTGTTTAGTGAGACAATGACAAGGCCTTAAATAAAAGCAAAATGTTTGAAGGAACTAGCAGCAACACAGATCAGCCATGGGTAGGGGAAAGATTCAGAGACAAGGCACCACAAATGAAAAATGACCACGTGCACGGCTACCCCAGGGTTCTGAACCTGTGCTACGTGCAGAAATTAACTGTTCCTGTTTTGAAAAGATGCCGAATTTTCCTATTTGGGACCAAGCTGCACTCTTTTCATCCCTGGAGATCAGGACCAAGAGGTGTGAAAAGAATCTCAGTTCTAGCCATGAGCACCATTTTAAAAGGCTGCCTTTCTTAAATACCTCATATTTCGAAAGGTAACAGAATCCATACTTGAAAGTCCAAAAATAAATGAGCAGGAAAACGGTTCAGCGGGAAGAAGATGACGTGGCTGTGGAGAGCAGAGGCAGCTTTCTAATTCTGAGCTCCCCAGGGCGGGGCCTGCCCGGCTCACCTGGGCCTCCCTCCCCAGCAAATGTCGGTAAGACAACCCGCGAGGAAGTGACTGATGCAGCAGGAAACTCACACTTGGCTGGGCTGAAGAAGGGGGAAATCGAACCAGGGCTCCTGTTTCAGAGCAGGCCTTGGGGGCGAAGTGTGAACCCAGAATGATGGGGCCCCGAGTTTCCTGGTTCTCTTCTCTCCCATTTGATCAGAGGGGTGTAGAGTCACCAGTAGCACTGGCAGAAAAGGTGGCAAGGAAGGTGTTTGGTGGCAAGTGCAGTAAGGATGAAATGAGAACACCCAGGCACAGAGCATTTATTTGCTGATTATCTGACATGTGCCAGGCAGCAGGGGCACAGAAAGAGGCAAAAATCCTCCCCTGGAGGTGCTGACATTGCTACGGGGGGAGGTGGACAAGGGAGGAATAGAAAGGAGGAGCGTTAGCAGACTAGATGGTAGGATGAGATGGCGGAAGTGTGGCTGAAAAGGCCTTAGGGAGTACCTGACGGGGCTAGGGAGGCCCTTGGAAAAGATGACACTGAAAGCATAAAATAGAGCTGGATCTGGGAGAAAGAGTGTTCCACAGCCAGGGGACAGCAAGTGTACAGGCCTTGGGAAGGAGCTGCAGGGAGGCTGGTGCAGCTGGAGCCGAGCGAGGGGGTGGAGGGTAGTAGGGGATGAGGTCAGAGAGGGGAAAACTTCTGGGCCTTCCCGGCCTACAAACGATACCTGGGATGGAGCCTCGGAATGTGAACAGAGCAGGGATGGGATCTGGTTAAGTTAAATGGGACCACACTCTGTGGACTTAATTTGTCTGAAAATCTCTTAACAAATGGACAAGAATAATAATGGCACTTAATAAATGGTGGCTGCTGCTATTATTCAGCTTATCAAAACCTGGTGTGGAGAAAGGATCTCAGGATGGTAAGTGGCCTCCTGCAATGTGTGTGTTCCATTCATGCTTTGCCAGCTTCTCATACATCGGTTCTGATAAAGTACAGGGGTATCAGATAGTACAGGCTCACGGATTATCAGGCCTGAAACTTAATTAGCAAGGGTCCTGATTTTGTGATTAATTGTCTCACAGGTGGAATAAGCCCCTACTGAGCATCCCTACGTGCCAAGTGCTGAGGCAGACACCGGGAGTAAGTACGGAAACGAACTAGACTGCTGGGGTTCCTGCTCTCACAAGTATTTTTTATTTTAAATCTCCTCCTTTGGGCAATGTGTGAGACAGAGACGGAGATGAACAATTATGCAAATGGTTATGTCACTCTGACAGTGATAAATGAAATGCAAGGTGGGTGCCAGGTGCCCTAGAAAGCATAGCAGAGGGCCTCATCTGGTCATTATGAGGGGCCTCTCTGAGGAAGGGACACTTCTCTGTGACAAGAAAAAAGGGGGAGGCCTTCAGGTGAGAGAAGGCCGGGTGGCAGGAAGGAGGAAGTGAAGGCCCAGGGGACACAGAACAGGGCAAAGGGCTGGGATGTGTCTGAAGAGGCAGGCGGTGCTGGTCAGGAGGCACCTTTGGCTCATGGTCATTTGGGCCTTTACTCTGAGGGCAATGGCCAGCATCAAAGCATTTCCAGCAAGGGGGTGGATCAGACTTGTATTCAATCACCCTGGCTGAATGTGAAGGGCAGCCTGGATGGGATGAGAGTGGGCTTGGGACCTGCTGGGAGGGTCCCAAGCATTGTAGGGGTCAAATAGTGAGAGTTGAAGTATGGGCCTTTTAAAAGGCCCCCCTGGTTAGCATTCTTCATTAAGCTTTAGCCTAACAAGGTGTCCATTTCTGCCCATCCCCTCTGCACGAAGCAAGGCTGTTAATCCTTGATCTTAGTTACAAAGATCAAGGGCAATTCACTCAACCTGGCCTGGGATTCTAATTTGTGGTGTGGACCAGTCTCTCAATTCCTCATCTAAAATGGGCAAAATTACACTTGCCACAATGGGTGGGTTGGGAGGATTAAATCAAATAATGAAGCCCTCCCAGCAAAACTGATAAGGCGAGCAAATCGAAACTTGCAGGGTTGAATCAGAAAGGACGCTGTCGACTGTGTTTCTTGGAAGTGAAATAATGGATCATAACACAGTCTGTCTCAAAGCTTTCATAGTGACCCACATAAAGGTCAGTCCTGATGCAACGCAACAAATGCTAGTTTTACGCTATTCTCCAAATGAATCGTTCTTTAATGAGAATCAGTCTCTTAAAGTCATGGTTCTATCCCACAGGAGCGTGCAGAAGGCAATGATGTGAGATGTGGGAAACCACGACCTTTACCATCTGGCTTAACAGCCTACTGGGGCGCTGAGAACCAAAGCTATGGACCATTTCAAGGGATCTGAATAAAAGATGCTGAACACATACAATAGTTATCTATTGGAAGATTACAGTAGTTTCTGTTCCTTTATAAACTTATTTCCCAGATTCATGAATACATATTTAAAAAGCAATGAATGTCATTACAATCTTGAATAGGGAAATGGTCCATAAGTGTGGTAAGATTGGGCCCTATATTTGAACTTGTCTGGACTGTATGTTTGACTGTTTGCCTGTATGTGGATCATTCATTCCACATACATTAATTATCTCTTATGCTGCTGATACAATATTAGGTGTTACCTGCTGGTGACACAGACTTGGCCCCAGTGTCTGTTTCTTCCCCAGGAGACTGCAGTCTTTCTGATTCAATCCCTTATATAGAAACCAAACTGGGTTTTCAGTTTCACCCAGTGTTTAAATTGTTGCTTTACATTTTGTCAAGACTTCATCCTGTGTATTAACAGCTCTTTAAATTACATTATCTTGAACCTTACTCAAACTCCTACCATTCAAATTTCAAACCCTTTTTTAAAAAATCATGATGAACCTCAAGTAATTCATCTCATGAAGTTGCAGAGGATAAAAATGTGGCTCAGTGATGATTAAAAAATAGACAGTAAAATACACATACAGATACATCAAAGCCTGTACTGTACTCCCAGGTCCACTGTGGCCTGCGTGCCATGGATCACTGGCCTGTGCTGTTGAACATGAGACTAAGGTGGGGACAATGTGTGCCCCACCATGCTCCATTATAGCCTGCCTCTCTGGCCAAATATTCTATTCTGCCGTCCCTAACCCCTGGAAAACATGCAGTTGTTAGAAACATGCAGCACACGGTACGTTTGCCGGGCAGACTGCGAAATATGAGTCATGGATCTATTTGTTCTGCAATTGTGAAAATTGCAAAATTTTGATCAAGATAGAAACTGAAACTCTGAGTATCATCTCATGGGGAGCCCTGATAGTCTCCCCGGCAGACTGTTCTCTTCATTACCCACCCCCCAGGTCTCTAGTCACGCTATTGCCTCTGCCAGTGAGTTACCCACTGTTTAGAGCTCAGTGCCCAGAAAATGGCCTGCCCAGAGGCCTTTTCACAGGCTGACCTCCAGCTCATCTGCCAATAGGAGGTGTGAGTGTCCTGGAGGCACTGACTGTCTCTCTCAGCGCAGTAGACACGCTGGAGTCCAGCCCTCAATCTGCCCAGGTCTGCCGTCAGCATCCATGCCCTGTGCCCAGGATCTCCCAGTCCGAACTCTTATTCTCTTAAGAACCCAGTTTTAAAAAATGGATTTCTACCAATGTACCAATTTATTATTCCTTCTAAGAAGGAGGTGCAATCTCAAAGTGATCTTAGATAGATAATGTCTTAATCTAGTACTTTACAACTATGTTTCATGGAGTGCCAAACCTCCTGGGATGTGCCTGAGGGTGACTGTATGAGCCTTGGAAACCACTACCCTGTACACAAGCTTCAACCAGGGACATACTGCTTTAATATCCTGGCTACATTTGGGACACACAGTGGGGTCACTGAAATCCCTACTGGCTCTGGAGTCAGACCAGACAGCTTGGAACTACAGCTCTACCACCTACCAGCTGTGTGATGATGTTGGGTGATCATTTAACTTCAATGTGCCTTAGTTTTATCATCTGTAAAATATAAACAATAAAAGTTCACTGTATCTACCTTTCAGGGTTGTTGAACTGGATGAGTTAAAATATCTGCCACATAATAAACACTATTTAAGAATTTATTATTGTGGTCTATGTAGGGGTACTCTGTAAGATTTCATTTGAAAGAGGGTTTCCACTGCTTTACAAAAAGGTAAAACCAATAAACAAACCCCCAAACTCCTACTACCTTTACTGAAAATATGAATAGCTTACTGGAATGCTGCCGAGGGCAGGTTTCTTGAGGCCTGTCATATCCAACCTAAGTGTGGAGCTGAGTTGGCTTCAGATATGTCCCCTGTCTAGGTCAACCAGCTCACAACAAGAGTTGGTATTTCTAGCTGCTGATTTAGGGAACAGAGTTAAGTGTAATGTCTAATGAATTTTGTTCTTTCTATTACTCTATAGTTTTTTTAAATATCCTTATTACTAAGCTGCTAATATTAGATTTTATATATCATAAGTGTCCAGGAAGAGGCTATTGGATCACAATGTGGCTGAAAGTGGCCATTTGATTTTTTAGTTTTCTTTTTTGAAACAGTCTCAGTCTCTCGCCCTGGGTAGTATCATGACATCTTCATAGCTCAGAGCAACCTCTTAGGCTCAAGTGATCCTCTTGCCTCAGCCTTCTGAGTAATCTGGGACTACAGGTTCCTGACACAGTGCCCAGATAGTTTTCCTATTTGGGGTAGAGACACTCTTGCTCAGGCTGGTCTTGAACTCCTGAGCTCAAGCAATCCGCCCACCAGGGTGCTAGGATCATAGGCGCAAGCCACTGCACCTAGCTAAAAGAGGCCATTTGAAGAAATGTTTCTTAAGTTTTTGAAAAGTCAGATATCAGTATCAAAGAATGCTGTAGCGACTGCTTGATTAGAACCAAATGAATAAACCAGCCTATGTTTCAATTATTGGCGACAACATATATTGGGCAACCCTTGACCACTTGGGGTGTTTGTCACAGTTAATTTGTAACCAATCCTCAGATATGGGAATGATGCTCTTTCTTCTTGTCTTTTTAAGAAGTTCTCTTTTTTTTACTTGCATGGACTCAAGGCACTTACTACATGACAGTATAACTTTATGTAACTCAGTGCACCTGAGTTGCATAGTAAACAACAACTTGAGCATGACTGAGGCACAAGGAGAACTGAAGCATGTTCAACACCCCATTCAACACCCAGAAGGTGCTCCCCACACCCCCAAATTCACTATGATGCTCTAAGTGGGGTCCAAATAGTCCACCACATAAAATATAAAATCATCATGGCGAGGGCCAGAGTGGGGACAGATGCAATCTCTTTATGTCTGAATTTGAGTTAAGGGGTGGTGGGTGGGGTTTTTCCATAGGGTTTTATTGCCCTTAGATTTGAGAAATGTTTTGTTTTGGTTTTGGTGGGATTAATACTTTGCCATTTTTAGAACTCCAAACATACAAGGTCGTTGGGTAGGACTTGAAGCGAAATTTAGGTAGTGTGCCTCATAACTCCTCATGACATTCTTTGTGGGTCTGTGTTAAGCCCCCAGGTATCAGCATTTTAATCTGGAAGAAATTCCGTGTGGAAAGAGAGGATTTTTGTACACATCTGTATCTCTAAACTCAGAAGGACATTGCGATAAGATTTTATTAGCAAAGTATCACGACGGCAGCTAACATCTGGGGAGAGTTTACTATATGCCAAGCAGGGTGCTAAGTGCTTTTACATAGATTATTTCATGTATTCCTTGCAAAAAGTCTATAAAAGTAGGTACATTATATTTTAAAGATGAGAAAATGGAGGTTTAGTGAGTCTAAGTGACTCATCTGAGGTTATCCGAGTAGAAGGTGATGGGGTTGGGATTTGAACCAATGTCTGGCTCCAACGCCTGGACACACAGGCTCCCCTGATGAACATGGGGTATTTATTTCTGTATATACTGTGGCTGCATTCTCCAAACAGTTCAGGGCTTTAGAAAATATTTTGAGAATCCTCAGTCAGATAGACTTTCCAGCAAATACACCTTATTTTGCTTGAGAATTTCCCTGTTTCTAGCACCTTTGTCCATTCAGCTTGGAGAACCAACCTCAGAGAACAAAATTGCCCTCCACCTACCACCCCCACACATTTTCTTTGATTGCCTTGAGACAGCAGCTGAACTGCTATAACCTGGTTTCACTTAGCAAGACAGGTGCCTCTGGTTTCCACGGAGGGTGTGACTGCCAGGGGTCTCCGTCTCTATTTTGCCCTCCCAGTGCTGGAGAGAGAAAGTCTGGTGTAGGGCGCTGCTGGGGAGAATAGACTTTGGCCTTCCTTTTGGAACCTTAGGTTTTAAATCGAGTATTGCCAAGAGAAAGCCCTTCTGTGGAATCCCACCGTGAAGTGGCAGGGGACGCTCAGCCTGCCCAGCCCCTCCCCCCCACAGCCGGACCCTCTACATCTCTTAGTCTCATCTCTACACTTTCTGCTCTCAGGGTTACCTCTGAAGGGAGAAATCACAGGACTTGGAAATTCCCATGAACCTTTTGCTTTTAGTCGTTGTGCTGAGCTGGGGTGAGTCTGGTTCTTAGAAGAAGATGGTGAGAGATTATGGCACACGGCTGCTGACCAACCTTCCTGGGGGAGGAGGATGTAAGAGTCCCATTGTCAAAGTGAGAAGGAAAATGAGGCAGGGAGGCATGTGAATGGGAAATGCATTTCTATTTCCTTAAAAACATTCTTTATTCCGAGAGGCGCACTGCTAGGGTCTCGGGCAACTGAGGAGGCCTGTGAAAGCCGGCTCTGAGAACAGAGCGGGAGGGCACAGAAGGGGAAAACCCACCTGGGACATGAATGAATTCTGAGCTGTTCAAAAGTTGTTGATCTTGCCAGATTCCAACTTTTGACAGCTGCTAAATATGGCACCTGAGAAAATAGCTTCAATTTTGTAATTTGGAAATAGGAAGGGAAAATTCATTAGGGTTAAATGTACGGAAGGAGCACGAGGGTCTTTCCTATACCCACCCAGGTTTTTAGCTGTGACTCATCGAGTTCTGGTACGTGGAGAGTAGATCTGAGCTCCTGCAAAGACGAAAAAGACCCATTTCCTCCCCTCTGAGCTTGGGGACTCCCGGGACAAGCGCACAGCAGAGCCTGTTAGGAAGTGGCCTCTATGCAATACCCCCCTCTACTGGATTCTTGCATGGAAAACAGAACCTAGCAGCCTCTGCTGCCTGAGATCTCCTCAGAGCTTTTCCTCTATAGTAAAACACATTTTGGAGTCTGCCAAGGCTATTTCCCCTACCCTTTCTACTACTCCCCTGATTAAGATGAAAAATTCTCGCAATGCACATACATCCAAGAAAGATAAGACACAAATCCAAGAAAGATGAATGAAATGAGGAGGGGCAGCATGGAACTGTAGGACTTCAGAAGACTGAGTCGTCTTCCTAGAGAGGATCCAGTGCCGGAGAGGGAGAGCCTTGCTGAAGGCGCACAGCTGGGAAGAGGAGACCCCAGAGCTACGGCCACATTCCCCCGGCTTCCCTTTTACTGTTCTTTCTCCTGTGACATAGTGACATAAATATTCAGAATCGCTGAATCCTGAGAGTGATTTCTGGTTGTGGAAATCACAGGGCCTGTCTAGGGACGGGGCAATCTTTTAGACTGTTTCTCTAGCAGGGTCTCCTCCCAGACCAGGGTGGAGTTACCTGTGGTTCCAAATGACCCTAGAAACTGGGGTCAGAAATGGTCTAGCTGAAGGTCCTTGGTGACACGTAGCCTGTAAGTCCTGGCAGAGCCTGGGTGCTGTGAGAAGCACCTCCAGGTCATGCCCGGTCACAGGGCTGGCACCCTTTGCTGTGAGAGTTTGCATTGTCCTATAAGGTAGCCTGTAGCCATGTGACTACTAACCACTTAAAATGTGGCTTGTGTGGCTGAAGAAATGAATTTTAAATTCTATTTAATTGTAATTAATTTAAATTTAAATAGTCACATATATGCATTGGCTACCTCTTGGACAGCACAACTCTAGAAGGGCCTGCGACACATGTGTATCGCTTGGCCAACAAGATAGCAGTTTCCTTACTAGGTGCCACTGGACAATTGGCAGGGCGTGTGGGGAGCATAGCACCCAGACGGGACAGAGCAGCATGTGCTAGTGGCCTGGGCACAGAAGGTGAAAACCCCGGGGTTGGAATCTTACTTCTCCCCAGAGTAACCACGTGGGCTGGAAAAACCTGAACTCCTGGGCCTCTGTGTCCTCACCTGTGAAATGGGGAGGTTGGTTGGTTCCATGCTTTTTTTTTTGCCACAAAAGAGCCCTTTCATTATCCTCCCCCCCCAGGATTTCTTGTTTAGACAAAACAGCCAACCAACCAACCAACAACAACAAAAAATCTGTCTATGCCACAAGCAGCACTTGCTAAGAAAATAATTACTGACATTTGAAATTACAAACTGCTAATCACAACTTTAATCCATGCCAGCTGACCAGAGAGGTCTCATTCAGTTGACGTGATTCCATCCAAAGCAGAGACACCTGAGGCATAATTAGCCTGCCCAGTCTCCCCAGGGCACATTCATATGCATTATGAATGGCTTTAAAAAATATTGAGAATACTTCTAGGCCCCGGGTTACTGCCTGCTAGGACATTCTGGGGGCTCAGAGATGCACGTTAGAACCCAGATGAGATGCTCTCTAAGTCCCATCTTGGAGTTCCAAGTCCAAGGAGGTTTTGATGGGAGGATTTGTTCAGGTGTGAGCAAGCCGGTGCAGCACTTTTTAGGGTATCTGGGCCTTGGTGGGAAGAGGGTCCTGACATGCAGACAGGAGACCATGAGGGAGCATTTTCCTTGATCTACCCTTTTCTGAGGGTATTGCTGGGAGATGATAGAGCCTTCCAAACCATAGCTGGTGCCCAGACCAGAACAGCTGCCAGACACCACCTCCATCAGCAGGGGACAGAACATGAGGCAAAGGGACATTTGCTTCCCAGCATGTGACCCTCCCAGGCTCCTGGAGGTGCCACAGAGAGGGTGTTAGGCGGAAACCGGAGCAATGAGGCAGAACCTGAGAGAAAGTTACACAGGAAGCTGCAGGGAAGCTCCTTGTCCCCTCAGAGGGTCTTTGAGAGTGCAATAGTCTCTTTGACGGATGAACTTCAGGTTCACTAACATCTGTGAAGTGTTTCTGTGTGCTCTGCTCTCTGTGACCTCATGGGATCCACACCGTGGTTCTCTAGGAGGGAGGAGATATTAGTCCACCCTACAGGCAAGAAAGCAAAGAACCTGGGTGGTTCAAGGGGCCACCTGGAGGTGGCAGCTCTGGGATTCACACCCAGGACGGCCAAGGATGGGGAATTGGGAATATGATGCCATGACCTTGGTGTGTGCTGCCTCTGACTAGAGATTATGCCCTGTGGTGGCCTGATCTCTCTGACTCCTATTACATGACACCTTTGTGGCAAGGAGCACCCTGCTTCAGCTCAACAGGGAGAACCAGCTCCCTGGCTCTCACACCACCTGTCCTTCACCCATTGCTACTGCTTTATATGTCTAGGTTTTGATTCTTCCCAGGGCTTTTTCACACCATTGAATTTTATTCTACCAAAAATCCTGGTAGGTAGATGGGGACAAATTCCTTGTCCCCCCTTTACAAATGGGTATACTGAGGCCCAGGGAATTGCATGACTCGGTCATTGACTTAGCAGTTGGATTGACTAAATAAAGGACAACTTTGCAGGTACATTTGCCCCTTTGACCTCTCACGTCAAAGTATCCATCCTACACTGTGAAGGCCCTTCTGGCATTTTTTGCTGGTGATGGTGGTAAAGAAGAGGTTTTTATTCAGTCCGGTTCTGATAGATACGAGTCAGTGTCCAAGCTCAGCAATGTTTGTAATACTGACAGAGGTTTCAGCATCTGTGTATGGTTCAAATTTCTTATGAGAGCAGGATTTTCTCAGTGTGTCTGTGTGTGTCTGTGTGGAGTGTTTGAGCTATTTCAATCTTTGGGGGACCGCAGAGAGGTATTCTCTCAAGGCCAGGTGCATGCTTTAATGTGCTTCATTAGTCAACCCAGCTAATCAGCATGAAGGTGTTTTTGAAAGCAGAGCACCCCGGGTCAGCGTGGGGACTTCAGTTACAATTACCTGTCTTGTCTGGCCAGGCTGGGGCCTGGCTAAGCCTGGCCCACAGGGTTGCTTTGTCTGTCTGTACTTATTCATTTTAAATAAACATTAACTGAGCATCTACTATTTGTCAAACATTATCTTATGCACTCGCACGATCATTACCCCTTTGAATAAGGCTCATGTTTGATTTGGGTTTTGTTTGGGGAGAGCACCTGAGCATCTGAATAGGATTAAAATAATCATAGCCCTCTCTCCTTTCCCTTCTTAACTCCTCAGAAATTATTTCCCAGGAGATGGTGTTCAGTTGTTTGATTTATGATTTATGATGATGGAGGGTTTTTTCCTTACATTAATGCTTGCCAGGGAGGTGTGTCCCGTGGAGGGCATGCATCAGGCTGGAATGAGAGTCTGCGGTGAGGGCTGCCTAACCAGGGGGAGGGGCCTGCAACATTAATAAACTGAGATCACAGAGGAACGGGGGTGGGGAGCCCAGGGCTTTTGTTGGAAAGATATTAATAGGGATAATGCTTACATTCTTAGCTGAAGAAACTATTTGATCTCCTGAGCAGAGCTCTGATGTCTCTTATGATATGTATTAAATGTAAAACCCCTCTCTACTCAGAAAGTCATTTGTTAAATCAAGCGGTTGGAAGTTTCTACGAAGTCTGGAGCCTCAGAAAGACAGACAAGCATGGCTGGTTCATCGGCAGCTGTGCTGAGATGGGCTCAATGGGCTGGGAAAGGCTCCACGGGACGTGAACTTTTTCAGCCAGTTAGAGGGTCAGCATGTGGTTTCTTAGGGTCAGGACTTCATGGTTTTGGTGGCAGACATTGGGGGTGGAAAAATAATTACCCTGATGTGCCAGGCACAGAGTGAGGCACTTTTAAATCTACTTTCCCATCTAATTTGGGCAATGATCTGATCAACCAGGATGCAGAAGTCCTCTTTCAGGAAGAAGCCGACTTGTGCAGTAGGAGGAAAAAGGAGAGGGTGGGGTGAGAGAAACCGCAGGCTGCCCCAGGCCCACTCTAACCTGTGTTCAAACAGAGAAAACGGATAATTATGGACCATAATTCAGGGAGGGAAGGGCTTCTAAGAGACATTCTGGTCACAACTATCTTCCCCATTGTGCCAGAATTCCAAACAACAGAGCCACTGGTTAATCAGATTTTAAGCATGAACCATGGATTTGAGGAACCCTCTGTTAAAATGTCCCTAAAATTCTCTGTAATGGAAGAAAGGTCCCCCAGCATGTGTTCATTTTTGAGGTTAATGGAAAACTTGGGGGTTGGCTTAATGCGAAGGGATGGACATCCAAAGTTTTATATAGATTTTACCTTTCCTCCTCAGCAGCCAGATAGTGGCAAAGACAGTGTTCCACCTCAACGCTGTCAAATCTCTGTGCCATTTTATGCAGGTGAAGTCCAGACAGTCACTGAAGAAAGCAGTGGGGGCTGATAATTTATAGGAGGAGGTTGCTTCCAGGACAGCTCTGGCAGTCAGAGGAAAGAGGTGAAGGGAAGAAAGGGAAGAAGACTTTGTTCACCCATCCAATCCTCCCAACCAGGGGCAGGCAAATTACTCAATGGGAATTTTAGGAAAACAAGTCAAGAACTAGGAGAAAGCAACAAAATTATTTAGAATTGAAGTTGGTTCTTCCAGGGAAAAACAAAGGGTGAGCAGTGGACACAGTAACTGTTATCACACATAAGAGTAACTGCTAAGTTTCTTGGGCATTATGGGAAGTGCTTTGTATGAGATATCTGATTTCCTCTTCACAACTATGTTATGGAGGAGATACAATTATTACCACATTTTACAGTGGAGCAAACTGAGTCCAGAGGATGTTCTAGCTCCTAGAATGAAGCAAGAAATATGATCAGTTACACATTTACTGAGACTGTAACATCTAAACAAACCAGTAGCTCAAGAAATCACAAATATGCCTGATTTTGAGATGAGAGAAAAATATCTCTTGTGAAATACGTAGATGACCTACTGTCACAAAGTAGCACAAGTTTAAGACTATATCATACCAAAGTATCTACATCTAAGTGAGTGCTGGGCTAATGAGTGCTATGAAGAAGGTTCCCCTCCAGCTCCTCCTGCCCAATGTCAACAGGTGATAACCGGAATTCCAGGAGGGCAGTGGGTCTCACTTCCAGTGAAGGGGGCACTGCTGTGTAGAAGGAAATGTGCCCCACGTGGAAATCATAGCTGACTTTTCCAATGACACAACCACAGCTGGAGATTTGAATATCCTCAGTGGTGGCAGACGGACATCCTAAGGAAAGTGGTTTTAATTTTAGGAAGTTGATTCAGGTCCAATGCATAGAATAAATGTTTCAACTGACCTTCTGAAGGAGAAGTGACAGGCCGATCTTTTTGTATGGTCCATAAATCAAGCCAATTCCTAGAAAGGGCTTCCAAAAATATTTGGCAGCAGCCTTGGAATAAATGTATATAGTTTCGGAGATGAGAGCTCTGGGGATAGTGTTCATTGGTAGGAATAAGTCCTGATGTTTCAGTAAGCAATAAATTGTGTTATCTTGTGTGTCTTGCTTCCCAATTGAAATATAAAATGCTGACGGCTGGGAGGCCAGAGCAGAGCAGATGTATGGCTTAACTTTTGTTCATGAAAGTATTATTTGATGTTATTCCTCCCATTGTTTGCGGGGAGTCTTCTTCTCCAACAGCATGCCCATTCTCCCACGCACTGAGCAAAATTCTTGGTATCCCCTGACTCTTCTGCCAACCTCTTCATCCAACCTCTCAAGAAACCCTATTAGCTCGATGTTTACAACAAGCCCACAATAAGAGCACTTTTCACAATCCCCCTGCTGGTGTCCACACCATCTTCCCCTCTTGTCTGAGTCCCGTAGTGGCCTCTTCACTGTTTTCCTTGCTGACCCCTTTGTTTCCTCTAGTCCATTCTCTGCCCTGCAGTGGTTTAGAATGTGGGCCCAATCACATCACTCTTCCATGCAAAACCTTCCTGTGTTTTGGTGGTCTGAAGACTGGTAGCCCCCAAAATGCTCATTGCCTAGTGCCCAGAGCCTGTGATTATGCTACTGTACATGGCCAAAGGGACTCTGCAGCTGTGATAGATCTTGGGATGTGGAAAGTATCCTGGGTTCCTTGGGTAGGCCCAACCTAGGGTGAATGTCTTAGGAACACGAGTCTCTGCCCAAAGACTCCTTCTGGGCTTTCAGAGGGGTGGAGTTGTGGGGATCGAAGAATGGCTAAGGAGATGGAAGAGGAGGAGGACTTGACCCCTTCATGCTGGCCCTGAAATGGAAAATGGAACCAAGAGTCAAACAATGTGGTAAGCAAAGGACTCTCCTCTAGAAGGTCTGAAAGAGGACCTCGCCCTGCTAACACTTTGATTTCAGCCCTGATAGCCCCCTTTAGACCAACAGTCCCCAACCCTGACACCAGGAACAGGTTTCACGGAAAACAAATTTTCCATGGACTGGGGCAGGGGGAGGAATGGTTTGAGGATGATTCAGGTGTATTACATCTCCACCTCAGATCATCAGGCATTAGATTCTTGTAAGGAGCATAGATCCCTCATATGCACAGCTTGCAGCAGGGTCTGTGCTCTTATGAGAATCTAATGACCCTGCTGATAGGATAGGAAGTGAAGCCCAGACAGCGATGGGGAGCAGCTGTAAATACAGATGAAGCTTCACTTACCTTCTACCACTGCTCACCTCTTGCTGTGTACCAGTTCCTAACAGGCCACAGACTGGTGCCAGTCTACAGCCCAGGGGTTAGAGCCTGCAGTATTAGACTTCTGACCTTTGGAAGTGTATGATACTAAATTTGTATTGTTTTAAGCCAATCAATTTGTTTGCTTATAGCAATCTGTTACAGCAGCAATGAAAAACTGACAGAGTTTCTCATCCCACTTAGGTTAGTTGCAAAGGTTTGATCCCAGCCTGCAAGGCCCTGAGTGATCTGGCCCTGTCATCTCCCTGATTTCCCCCCACCTTCCACTCCCCCTCTGTTCACTGGATGGCACGCTCATGCACTATGGCCTCCCTGCTCTTCATCTGAACTCAGAGAGGGCACTTGTGTCAGGTCTTGGTACTTGCTGTTTCTTCAGCCTGCAGTCCCTTCCCACATGGCATCCTCCCTCCCCATTCTGTCTTTGTTCAAAGCTCAGGCACTGCCTCAAAGCAGGGGCCATTACTGAGTGAAGCACCCTCAGTGAAAACTGCACTCCTGCCAGCTGTAGTTCTCTACACTCTTACCTTACATGCTCTTCAAAGAGCTTTCTGCCACCTGCCACACAAAGACACACCCACACAAATATTTTTATGCTTTCTGGTTTCTTTGCTTTTGTTTGCTTATTGTCTGTCATCACTCATTAGAACGTAAGCTCTGGGAAGTCAGGGCTTGTCACCTGATTTTTCTCTCGGGTACATCATCAGTGTCTAGATGGCACATAGCAGCTGCTCAATAAATACTTATTGAATCAATGAAGGAAAGGTGGGCAACAAAGCATTAACTGTCATTTCCTAAATCCCTGGTCATACTGATCATTGCTAACTCTGCTACATATAAAATTAGCCCTCAATAATCAATTCCCCAAACAGGTGAATTTTTTGGATAAGTTTTACTCTTTTCTTTAGCTAATAATGTGCGCTAGCTGTTTGCATCCAAAGCCTAGAGACAGTATAGTGTTATTACCCCTACTTCTGCAAACTGGCTGGATGGTGACTTCTGCTTAGTGACACAGGGCTAGGGTCCCAGCACAGCTGGCCCTCACTGAGTTGATGATGTTGGGCAAAGCACTTTCCCCTGGGCCTTCACTACCTTCTGGGATGAGGGCTGACTACATGATGATTTCTGGACCTGTTCCACCTCTGAGATCCTCATTGCCCACTGATTCTGTAACTACTTGGCCCGTTCATGATGGTTAACCGTAAGAAGGTTCGGCACCATTCCTCTGCATGCCTTTGAGAGACAGATGCTCCTCTGTGTTCTGGCCTGGAGGCACTCCAGATCCCTGGGGGTGTGATTTCTTTCAACATGAGGGCACAGGTGAAGGGTGGGTGTGTGCCAGCAGTGTCATCGCTGGGAAGTGGAGGAGAAGGGGAGCTCTAGGAGAGGAGGGGACAAACAAGTCAGGAAGACTGCAATACTTAAATTCTCATCCACGGCAGACATATTAAAAGAAGTAAGCGGCTGAGTTAGGAAGCAGGCCTTGAGCATAGATTTTGAATTGGCCTCTTTAGATAGTAGTCCAGCAATATCCAGAAAAGTTGGAGGTACACACACAATTTGACCCAGAAGTTCCACCCTGCTATGAACTAAATTGTGTCCCCCCACCCCATGAATTCATGTTGAAGCTCTGCCCAACCCACATGATGGTTTTTGGACACAGAGGCCTTAGGGAGATAATTAGGTTTAGCTCAGGTCTCCTGGGTGAGGCCCTCATGGTGAGATTAGTGCTTTTACAAGATGAGACACCAGAGAATTGCTGTTTCTTCCCATCATGTGAGGAATCAATCCTGCTAACACCTTGATTTTGGACTTCTGGCTTCCAGAAGTGTGAGAAAATAAACATCTATTGTTTAAGCTGCCCGCTACAGCATTTTGTATGTCGGCCCAAATTGACGAAGACATACCCCCAGGATTTACACCCTTGAAAAACTCTCCCATTGTGCACCACACATGTTAGATTATTTCACAGCATGATCCTTAGAGGAGAAAGCAGCAACAAACTC
>NW_003852426.1:16113393-16113775 GCF_000181295.1 Otolemur garnettii
GATGGCTATGTGTTAGGCTGAGTGCTAGGTGCATGGGTTTTGTTGTGTTATTCTTTATACCTTCCATATACAATAATATGTGTATTATTATGTATGAATATGAAATATTTCATCATTAGAAAAACAACTTAAGCAATGAAACAACACATAATAAAAGCAGAGGCTTTGGAGGCAGGCCAGCCTGGGCCCTGCTCCAGGCTTTGCAGCTTCATTAACTAGGGATCAGAGCAAGGCTCTTCCCACCATGACTTAGAGCATCTCCAAATGAGGCTCTGAAGAGAGAACCAGAAGAGCCCACGGATGGTAGGTGTTCCACAATGGAGAGCGAAGATGACGAAGGTGGGTGAGGAAGGCCTACAGGGCTATTAGAAATGCTTTTATT
>NW_003852426.1:16113917-16124494 GCF_000181295.1 Otolemur garnettii
GGAGACGTTGAACACAGCGTCTTTTAGATCTGGCAGACCACAGGTTAGTACAGCTGTAGAGCATTTGAACAAGTCAAGGAACAAGAGCAATTTGGTGAACATGTGGGGAGTCTTGCATCCCACTCTTGGGACTTACAGATTCTTTCCAGGGCAAATGTTTGTTTATAAAAATTGGCCATACTTTAGGTAATAAAGAAATCGGGAACACATGGATGATATTTTTTGACTACAGTGCAATTAAGTTAGAAATTAATAATAAAAAGGTAATACACACATGTAGAACTTTAAACATCTTTCTAAAGAACTCGGTAATCAAAGAAAAACAACATGATATCTAGCAGAGAGGTTTGAAGAGTTCTAAGTATCTAGCACTCCTTGCTAAGTTTTGGCTGGCCCTGGAGCACATGACTAGTTTGTCCTGGAACTTGACTTTTTAGGATTCTTCTCCTTCATCCAGGCTTCAAGTGGCTGCCTGCTGTCATTAGACCAATATACAATGTATTTATTGCTCTGTTCCACTCCCTGTCCCCACCCACATGGCTTTCTTTCCCCAGACACCTATAAAAGTCTCCCAGCTGACTGTCAGGAGTGGAAGAGGGGGTACATATTTGTGGAAAGCTGGCTATGTGCCAGGTGCTGGGATTTGGGTGTACAGATGAGTAAAACTTAGTCCATAAAGAACTCCCAAGTGAAAGGGGGAAAGGTTATTATTATAGCCATTTTGGGTACACATACATATACAGGAATATAGTATCCATTATATTCACATAAACTGTAGGACCATAGATGAACGTCTTTGTTTAGGTCTCCAGAAAGCCTTTGGGAAGAAGAGCGGGAAGGACACAGTGTGGATCCAGCCACTAGGGGTGGGGATGTGGGAAAGCCAACACAATGCAGGTAACATTTCAGGTGGATCTTGAAGGAGAATGTGGAGTTTTTCAGGGGGAGAAGGGGAGGAAGGCCAATGGGGGAAAGACAGGTGCAAAAGAGCCTGGTTGGCCTGAGAGACTAGGGAGCCTGGCCCACAGCTCAATGTGGGCTGCTCACTCCCTGTGGGCCTAAACCATAGAAGACCTTGAAATCTAAGGAGTCCAAGGAATTGGAGTTGTATTTATAGGATAAGAGCAGTTACCAAAGATTTTTTAGGCAGGGATGTGACAGGGACCGATGTGAGCTATTTTAAAAAGCGATCGCCGGAAAAGAGGAGGAGATGAACAGGAGGGAGGGGGGAGAACCGCGCAGGGCAGCCAGCAAAGAGACGGCTGCGACGGTCAGGGTGAGGTGATGAAAGCATGATAAATGAATTCTAGGATTCTGGAGACTGATACTCAATGTGTTATCCCTCCCAGGAATTTTGCTACTTTGACAGAGGACACTGTCTTAATACAAAGGAATGAAACTCCAAAGATGGTAATTTCTGGGATTGTGACAAGCTCCATACTCCCTAGGTATGGAGTCTAATGGGGCCCTTAGGGGTCTGTTAAGTAGGTACCACGCAGGTGGGTCACTACATGGCTTTCTGCCCTGTTCTTGTTTGTGGTCAACGTGGATCTCGGTCCTGCGTAAGGAAAAGAGTTGTAGCTAAAACTGTGTGGAAACGTAATTCAACAAGATTTGAAAGAGAACACTCTTTCTTCACCTCGACCATCCAAGACTCAGGCTAAACCTCAGCCAACTCATCTTAACAGTGCTCACTTCCCGGAGTTGGTCAGTGCAATGACGTGTTGGGTAAAAACCTGGGTGTGGGCCAGTCCAGAGGCAGGAGGCTCTTCTGCCAAATCAGAAGAGAAACTGCTGGTATTCTGGCACAGAAACTGCTATGGGGCTGCCATCTGGGGTGCCACGGAGCCAGAGGGCAGAGGCTGGAGCAGGCACTCTGGGAAGAGAGGCCCGTTTGCAGGGGAACCCCCATGTTGTCTTCAAGTCCAGGATCAGGACTCCTGCTGGAGCAGACACAGACATCCTTTGGGGTCCATGATGATGAAGCTAGTGAGAAGAGTGGTCTTTTCTGCATTTGAAGATGGTGTTAGTCTCTTTCCATTCCTCAGGGCTGAGCTGGATTCTTTCCCTGATACTGGAGACAAGTTTTCCCAAACCATCCACATTATTGCTTGGCCTTCCGGTTACCTGCATACACGCACTATTGAGACAGCTGGCTCACCTTGGGGCTGGGAGGAGGGTGTATCCACGGCTCAAGGCTATGACCTATCTGGGCTACCCAGGATTCCCACACTTGGCCTTGTGAGCATGATGCCTTGTGGGCATCATGAGCATGAAACCTGGCAGTTTTCCCAGGCACCTCCCTAAGTTGGCATAGGCACCTCTTCCCCATTCCTACATGTCTCTTTGAAGGCACAGACATGAACAGGACAGGTGCACCCTGAGTCAACACAGACTTCCCTGGGGTCTGGCTGACTAGAGTCCAGGTGTCAGCAGGACCAGAGTGCACAGGCAGCCCGAGTGTCTATACCTAGGTAGTCCAGCTTCTTCCTGAGCTTTCTTGGTTCTGGCCTTAGCCTCTCCTTGCAGAAGAGGGCCTGTGGTCAGATAGGCAGATGTGATAGATGACAAGTGATGGATGTTCTCTGTAGGACAAGGGAGGGCTGAGGGCTGGCTGCTTCTCAATCTTGGCAGTTTTTATCACATCCCAAGCAAGGGCAGGATGCCCCTGGGCAGTCCAGCCTGAGGAAGCCATGGTGCCCAGCGTTTCCTTCTCCAGGAGGCTAGAACTTGGTGAAGAGATGCAGAAGCTTCCAGAATCCTGTGTGTGGGAGGGGAGAGGTGAGTGAAAGATGGGTCCTAAAATCTGTGGTAGGTATTCTGGAAGCAAAATTTGTCAACATTTTTTTCCTTCCTAAATATTTGTGAGAATGTTTTAGCTTGACAGCTTCCATGAAGGTTCTGGAGTGTTCTAGAATATTAATGGTTGTTAGAATTCCAGCATTTAGCCTCTTTTGTGAAGAGGTTCCAGAAAACATTCAGCCTCTAAAACCTGCTTTTAAATGCTTTTGCCTGTCTCAGTGTGGACTTGAGCCCCAGCCAGGTTTAGCAACATGTGTGAGGAGGACAAGCCCATGGGATGATTGTCATTTCTCAATCTCATTCAGGCTCAGAGACGTAGATTCGCTCTTCCACTCCTCCTCACCTTCCCCCAGTGAGACTTAGAATTTTGCAGCCAGAGGAGCCCTGAGGAGACTCTAAGTCCAAGGTTTTCCTTTCCCTACCCTTGGTCCCTACTGAGAAGAATGATAATTTCATGCTGACTAAATCCCGACCCCTGCTTTGGGCAAAACTAGGCCTATTTTTATTTATATTTCTACTGACTAAGATTTCTACTGAGCTCTATCTTTCAATTTATATGATGAAGGTAATTTCAAAAAATCAATTTCTGAACATAAGATTAAATTACAGTAATAGATGTGTTTCCATAAAAGTTTATAGGGATGGAGTGAGGACTTTGCTATGGGCCAGGATCAATAGGTGGGGATTTATACACATTTGCCATTGAGTCCTCTTATCAATCCTGTTGATCTAGGTAATGACAGTCCCATTTTAAAGAGGAGACTGAGTTTTGGGGAGTTAAGTGACTAGCTCTAGGTGCTATCACTTGGAAGGGTAGAGGCAAGATTAAAATACATGTTTATTTGGCTTTAAAACCCATGCATTTTCACCAGGCAGGGTGGTTCTTGCCTGTAATCCTAGCATTCTGGGAGGCCGAGGCTGGCAGATTGCTTGAGCTCATGAGTTCGAGACCAGCTTGACCTAGAGCGAGACCCCATCTCTAATAAAAAAGTAGCCAGTGTTGTGGCAGGTGCCTATAGTCCCAGCTACTCAGAAGGCTGAGACCAGAGAATCACTTGAGCCCAGGAGTTTGAGGTTGTATGAGCTATGATGCCGTGGCACTTTACCGGGGGCAACAAAGTGAAATTATGTCTCAAAAACAAAAAATAAAAAATAAAACTCATGTATTTCCCAAGATTCCAGGCACCCTAGGGAATCTTCGCGCCCCATTGTGGCACATTTCTGTCTAGCTCAAAAGGGCATCTCCTCCTGCACACACTTGGGTCTGTCAAAACCCCACCTGTCTATTTGCCTGAACTCACGTGGCCCCTCCACCACGAAACCCTCTCTGGACTCCCTTTGTCCTTTCTGCAAATGTTGGCTCTGCCGTGTGTGGACCTTCTGTTGTTGTCCATGTGGCTGTGCCTGAGGTCCCCTATAACCACGTGGCCTTGGTTTGGACCATGCAACTTGTACCACAGAGGTCCATCCTTCAGGCCTCTCCTCACCTCAGAAAGTGGCCTTGGAGAATGAGGTGAGCAGAGGGTGAAGGGGAAACAGTGTCCAGAGTGCAGCCAGAGGGGCCAGGGACCGCCAGAGCCTTAATCCTGGGACTTATGGGAGAAGGAGGCAATTCCAGGTTCAAGGAAGTGCCGCATGGAGGGCTATTGGATGGGAGCTAAGAAGATAGTGAAAGGTGAGGCAGAGGCGGGAGGCTGGCACAGTGCATCAGGGATCATTCCTGCCGGTAGGTGGAGGAGGAGGCCGCATGCCTGGGAGGAAAGCTTTTTGGACAATTACGGTGGTGACGCTTTCTTCCTAGTTGAGAGGCAGGTGGAACTAGATCTCAGAGCCCTGTAGAAGGGCTGGCCTAAGGGATTTCATATCCTAGAATAGGCCAGAGGGACACAGAAGTAGTCTGCTAAGTAGGGTCCTTAATAACTTTGCTCTCCCTTGCTTGCCATGCCCACTTGCTGCCACCATTCCTCCGGGAGGGACATGCTGCCCAGGGAGGCAGGCAGAGCAACAGCAAACATACCCAGCAACAGCCAGGCACCAGGCGAAAGGGCTGAAGATGGTAGCAGATAAGACTGCAGTGGTTCCCTTCCTCAAGAAACGCTAGCTACCTGTGCGATACTAGTCTCTTAGCATTTCTGAGCCATCATGTGTTTGCCTGTGAAGTTAGGAAATTTTTCTTACAAGGGTACTAGTGAATCTTTCTAAAAGGAGAATACAAACGTCTTAACACTATAACTAAGAAAATGACATGAAGGCTATGTTAACCAGTGTGATGAAAATATTTCAAATTGTATATGAAAACACCACACTGTACCCCATGATTGCATTAATGTACACAGCTATGATTTAATAAAAAAGAAAAAAAAAGTTAGGAAATTTCCATTCACCCTGAGACAGCTAGAAGGTATCTATCTCTTTGTGGGCAGTTGAAACAGGGCTGGATCACCACGTCCTTTTCTGAGAGCCAATGTTCAAGGTGTATTGGACACTTGCTATTTTTCCTCAGGCCTCTCTCTTATTCTTCCTGACTCTCACTGGTAAGAATCAGCTAATTTTTTAATATACCCATTTGTATGTGCTGCTGTCCTAGATTATTTACATGTATTATTTGATTGAGTCTTTAAAACGACCCCATGTATTTTTAGTATTATCCCCATTTTAGTGAAGAGTAAACTAAGGCACTGATAAGGAACTTCCAAGGTCACAGTCAGTGAATAAAGAGGATTTGAATTCAGAATGCCAAGGTGGTTTAGGGGTTTCTCTGAGAATTCTCTGCCCTTACTGGTATAAAGTGTTGGGGGTCACTCAATGGTGAGTGTGCAGGTTCAGGTTCATTGCACTCCAGCGAGACCCAGGGTGGCTGGGCATGGCATAATTAAATGACATACTAATGCAAAATATATTTGCTGGCTAGAAGTGTCAGGCAAAAGCAAGGCAGTGTTATAAGGGCATTAGGTATCATCTTTCTTGAAGAGGAATAACCTGAGGATGAGAGGGGCTAATCCTTGCTCAAGGTCCAAGGTGAGAAAAGAAGAACTTGAACTTGAGCTTGAACTTGCATCTTTGGACACTTGTCTCTTTCAACTGGGCCTAATTCTGGGTTTCTGAACTCCAGGCTATGCCAAAAACATGAATTCTTTTAAATGTATGGTTTCTGCATCATGAATGCAGCTTTAATGAAATAGGGGATGATACAGTTATTTCTCTTTTGTGTTTTGAAGTTGTAAGTATTGTGCTCCAGAATGTAGGTCTGTGGGACTGGGATTGTGTCCCTATGTGTAGAACCGTGCATGGCACCTGCCAGTTGCTCTGTTCCTACAGGGCCCTGAAATGGATCATGTGCATTGTTATTTCCAGTCAATATGTTGTCCAGTTAATCCAGAATTAGCCAAGATCCTCATAACATTCTTCTGAATTTCACACTTTCCAAATGAGGAAACTTGGGAACATAAGCTAGTAGGGTGGTACAAAATGCAGAGAGGAAGGAAACATAGTCAAGAACCAAACTTTTGAAAGCTCTGATTGTATGTTCATTTATTTATCTTGTACACCATCTTTCTCAGGAAATATTTAAGGTGACTCCAGAAAGCAGGAGATAAAGTAGAGACACTCAGAGTATGGTGTGGCAGAAAAGGTGTGGATTGAAGATAGACAGATCTAATCCTCTGTCCTTTACTAGTGCAGTGGCCTCAGGCCAGTTATTAGACCTTCCTGAGCCCTGGTTTTTCCAGCTATGAGATGGCATTGTCGTGAATATTAGACACAATATTTGTAAAGATCCCATCAGGGTGGCTTCGTGGCCTCTAGTGACTAGAATCTGTTATTGTTCCTTTACTGAAAAGGAGGAGAGAAAAACATCCTCACGGGGCAGCACCTGTGGCTCAAAGGAGTAGGGCACTGGCCCCATATATTGAGGTGGTGGGTTCAAACCCGGCCCCAGCCAAGAACTGAAAAAAAGAAAAGAAAAGAAAAGAAAAGCATCCTCCCATCTTGCCAGTTTCACATCATCATTGTCACCACTGCTATTGTCATCATCACCTTCATCCTTGTCATTAATATTTATTGCAAGCTCACCCAGGGCAGGTGACTATCACAGATCAGGTATTCTTCTAAGTTCCTTTCCAAGCATGAACTCATTTAATCCTCACAGGTCCATAAGCAGAGTCGCTTTGAGAGAGACTGAGTCACCTGTTTAAGATCATGTGCTGGGACGTGGTAGCTGTTCAGTAAGGGTGTGTCTCCTGACACTGCCAGGCCGTGTGCCCCACCTGAGCACATGCATACTCCAGGGCATAACCAGATGAGAAGACTAGCAGCCTTCCTGCTCTGGGGGAATGTATGAAGGAATTCTATCTTCCAAAGCAATATTCAAATGAGAAGCATTACAATTACATCTTGGATAAAATATAACATCAGCAAGCAACACACACCCTGAACTTCAGGAGAATTTCCAACGTCCTCCTCACTGCCGACCCATGGGGACCCCAGAGGAGCCCCTCTGACTTCCCATTTACTGCTGTCTCCCATCTCCCAGGTCCCCAGGCAGGCCTATCATCTTGTCTCAACAACCACAGATGAGATGCTGCAAACTCAACACCCTTTGGCACTGGCGCTATTGGAAATAAACACACAGAGGAAATTTCTGGTTAAAATGCATGCAATGTTTCTTTAAAATACACAAGCGCTTTCTAAGACAGCCATTTCACTTGGCAGTCCAGTGCTAAGGGCTCCAAATTAAACACGAGTGTTAGTGAATTGAGCCAATTCATCTGCTTTGCCCCAATGTAAACGTATACACCAGTGTGGCCATGGATGCCTGCTGAAGCCTGGAAGTGTTTATACAGCCAGAGGCAAGGCTGGACACTCAGAAGTCAATCTTCCCTTCCCACTTTGCTTTGGGTGCTCAAAGGATTCCACCCTTTCCTACTTAAAGGTGAAATTCTCCTTATAGTGTGAGCTTGTAATCAGCGGTTCTGGCTCCCCAGCTGAGGCAGCAATACGCTTCTTGTGATGTCCTTTTCCTTGCTGAGGTTTCAGACCATGGCTAAAGGTGGGGACACAGGCCTACATGAACTGAAGGGAGAGTAGACAAAAGGGGGAGATTTCAATGTTCTTTTGAACCAACCACAGGGCTATCCTTTAGGAAAGGTGCCATCTGTGATGGAGAGATTTAAAAACAAGATTTCCATCCAATACATGAGCAAAATGTTGCAGGGACTCATTTGATCTTCCTTGCCCTCTAATCTTATCACATCCTCATGTGACAGACGGGGAAGCTAAGGCACAGAGAGGTTACACCACTGTCCTAGAGTCCCAGGGGTGGCAGTGGTACACTGGGGACTTGGGGAGTAGGCTGCAGAGTCCATGACCCTAATTTCCAGGTTTCCTCTCTGCTGCTTCACATGCAGAACTTCAGCTTTGAGGCTGACTCTGCTATGTAATAGACGTGAGCTTGGCCAAGTTTCTTTGTGCTTTCTGGTCTCAGTTTCCTCCTGAGACAACTGTAAAATGGGGGTAATATTCTGTCATCTGTGTTATGGAACCTGCAGGAATGTCAGTAATTACGTGTTCATAGTGCTTTTTGGTTTATAATGTGTTTTACTTGTGCTTAATCTCCAAACCAACTTTCAAGCCAACTCTTATCAATCCCAGCTCAAATACAATGAAACTGATACTCAAGGACAAAAAGTGACTTTCCTGAGGTTCAGGACTTAAACCAACGTCTTCTGAATCCAACCTAAGACACTCGCACAGGACTCTTTCATGTTGAGGGACCCGGATGATGGCATGTCATTTATTTTGATTGGTTTTATTTTATCTTTTAATCTTCCTGACCATGCAGCACAGGGACTCCAACAAGGGAAGGGTTTGCTTGTTCTTGATTGAATGAATCCTGAGGGGACAGATTAACTAGAAACCTGGGGAGACGGAAGTTACAACTGAGTTTTCTGATAATCTAAAATCATCCTGGAACAAAGGCGCTGGGAAAATATCTCAAATGTTCCAGTTCACTCCTTTTACCTGAGGAAGAGAAGTGTAATGCATGTAAATGAATCTTTGTTGGTTACCTAAGGATCTTACAGTAGCTTTGATTCGTGGAATTATGAAACTTTCTGGAACTAGAATGGATCTCAAAAATCATTCTGTCTAATTCTCTGCTCAGTGAATAGATGCCTTCATCATTGTAATTCTCAGCTGGTGACTGAAAACCCATCAGAGATGGTAATAACCATCTCTCTCTGTTCCTTTCCACAGCTGAAATCAAACTGGATTCATAAATCAAACCCTTTATGGAAAATGTAACCTTGAGCAAGTTCTTGAGTAGTCTGTTCCTCAGTGCCTTGATTTCCTGATTTATAAAAGAACACTGTAACCCCTCGTTTTTTGTTTTCCATATCAATATACAGAGAACTGCATAATTCCTTTTATGCTTACACACACACTTATTTACTGAGTTACGTACCAGTAGAGGTTGTTTCTTATGTTTTGCTATTGCAAACAATATTAAGACAAATATTCTTAAACAGAAAAAGGTATCTACTTCATAGTTTGTTATGACAAATAAATTAATTCATATAAAGCACATAGACCAGTGCCTGACACATGACAAACATTCTGTGAATGCCATTATTTTAATTTTTGTTAACTGAATAATTGGAATCAATCGTTGGAAGAGGAAATATTGGAATAAATGGAAAGGAAGATAAAATGAGAAAACATGTAACCTGTTAAGGGAATGCTTCAGCTACAACTAAGCTTAGCTGTGAGTGACTCTGTACACAGTTGTTTGCTTACACCTATGTTCATGCAGTTTGGAGGTGGTCAGTCCAGGGCCACAAAGGCACTCAATGGCATTAGGCATCCAGGGATCTTTAGCCTTAATTCTCTATCATGTGTGGCTTCTCCAGGTTATGTTGTGGTTTCAGATGGCAGCTGGAGTTACAGCGATTAGATCTATTTTCCAGTCAGTGAGAAGCAAAAGGCCTGGGTTCAGGGGCAAGAGGAAAGGGCACAACATTGCTTTTTAAATCACTTATAGCAAGTTACACATACCACTGTAACCCCAATGGCAAGAATTGAGTTACGTGGTCACACTTAACTATAAGGGAGGTTGGTAAATGGGGTCTTTCATCTGGCATCCAGGTGCCCTACAAGAAATCCTGGATCTTACTACTGTGGAAGAAGGAGAAAATTGGCATTGGGGGGGGGATGATCAGTAATCACAACTGCAGGAGATTTGTGCAATTTGGAGACAGGCCATCCTGCAACCTTTGCTTTGGTAATGGGGAGTCTTTTTGCCCAGGTTAAGAGCTCTGGATTCTTGCTTCAGGGTTTTTCACTAGAACTACCTCCTTCTCCCCAAACCATTGCCTCTCCAGCCCTGGTCTAGCAGGCCTGTAGCAGGGCCCCAGTGGGGAGACTGTGCCCAGCTCCAGGCCTGCTAGAGCAGGGCTGGTGGGGACTTTGCTTTGGTTGCTCAGCTGTGGGCTGGCTTGCCGTAGCCTGAGATGAGCAGTAAAGAGCTGCCTACCATGTGTGGCTTGTGGAATCAGCTCAGGTGACACATTATTCAAAGACTGGAGAAATTTCTCCAAAGAAGACCGGTGTACGGCCTACAGATATATGAAAAATTGCTCACCATCCTTAATCATCAGAGAAATGCAAATCAAAACTACTCTGAGTAATCATCTAACTCCAGTGAGATTAGCCCATATCACAAAATCCCAAAACCAGAGATGCTGGCGTGGATGTGGAGAAAAGGGAACACTCCTACACTG
>NW_003852426.1:16125087-16128090 GCF_000181295.1 Otolemur garnettii
TGTTGACCAGTTTGATGGAAGTATTTCAGATTGCATGTGAAAACCCCAAACTGTACCCCAGAAGTGCATTAATGTACATAGTTACCATTCAATAAAAAAGAAAACAAAGATTGGTTTGATGTAATACTGAGTCAGATCAGACTTTGAAAGTTTTAGTTGTTTGTCTCCTAGAGAAAAAAAAAAAAACACCACAAAACCATCCTGATGGGATTCAGTAAGGCTATTCTTTCAGCCATGCAATGTAGTAAATGCAACCATCTTCTCAAAATGTCTGGCAAACATATTCCATTGATTGGGGCCAATCTGTATTTGTTAAAGGTCCTCTTCTTCTTCTGGATCCAATCTGATCTCTCTTTCCAATAAGTGATCACTATCTAAAGTAGTTCCACCTGCAGCAGGAATTTTGTCAGGATGCATGCTAATTAATTCTTGGAAATCAAAGCAACTTTGGAGGCAGTTATTCTCCCTACAAGGAGGGTCATCTCTGTATTTTTCTCTCACAATCTCCGTCTTTCTTTTACTATTTTGATTCAGAAATACCATGTAACATGGAGTAGGGGTCTTGTTCACCTGAGACCCATTTCCTCAGGCCAAGACCTCCGAAGGGACAGGGTTTGATTTGGATCAAAAGATGGCTCAGTCAGACCAGGACAGGACTGAGGGGCATTGCTGCAATCACTGCAGCTGGCGAGGGGTCTCCTGTTTTTCAAAGAAGCTGAGCACATTCACATGAGGGCGTCTCCTGTCTGTGGCCAAAGTGTGGAGTAGGTGGGGTTGATTTCAAATACCCCACAGCTGCACTCCACAAACCTTCCACTTCCTCCTGGGCTTTTCAAACCCAGGGCTCTGGCAACTTCATGCTCTGCCCATCTTCACCCCCTCATGGGCCTCGCAGTCTCCCATTCTCCTAAACATTTCTTAACTACTCCACTATTAACCCCCCTAAAGCCCATCGCACTTATATGGAAACTGCGCCAGTAACAAATGAATGAGTCTCTACTAAACATGTTGATTTAACCCAACTAGAAGGGGGAAAAAATGTGATTTAGGGTAGTAAGACAAATGTTAGGACTTAAATATATAAATAAAATTAAGGTTTGCTTTAAGACTTTGGCCATTAACCTTAAGATTCTACAGACAGTAAGTTGCAGAAATGAGGTTCAACTCCAAGTTCTCTTCTGATCACTCACCTTGGTTCTGAGGAGAGTTTCAGAACTGTCCACAGGGGTAATTGGGGGCAGATGGGTCTTTCAGAGTAGGCCCTTCCCCCCCTCCAGATTGGCTCAGCTCTTCCAGGGTGTGCCTGGGCTCAGAGGGTGGGCATCCAGGGGAAACTGAATATGTGGGGGTTGTATTCACAGGTTCACAATTCAACCTGAATTCAGCTGGGAGGGAGTTTGACCAGGAATCACAGGACTCTGCAGGTAAGGCAGGTGCAAATTCCTTTTTTTTTTTTTTTTTTTTTTTAGAGACAGAGTCTCACTTTGTTGCCATTGGTAGAGTGCTGTGGCTCCAGCTCTTGGGCTTAGGCGGTTTTCTTGCCTCAGCCTCCCTAGTAGCTGGGACTACAGGCACCTGTCACAACACCTGGCTATTTTTTGTTGCAGTTTGGCCGGGGCTGGGTTTGAACCCACCACCCTCGGCATATGGGGCCGGCACCCTACTCACTGAGCCACAAGTGCTGCCCCAGGTGCAAGTTCTGTGGGAGAAATTGGAATGAGTCTGGGGCAACCTTTCTACTTCTTTCTTCTTCTCGACTCAACCTGAAAGTACGTACAAATAATGTGGTTTCAGCTTCGTTTAGCTGCTTTCAACCTGAAAGTCGAAGCTTCTCTCCAAAGGAGGGAAACCTGCATGAACTGAAACTAAAATAAGTTAACTCAAGCCCCTGTGAACTGAAACTATCAAATTTCACACAGCTCCAGTTCATTTTTCTCTTCTCCCTTCCACCCCCATACCCCAAATCATATTCATTCAGGGAACAAGTCAAATCTAGATGTTTTTCCAATTGCCAGGCTCACAAAGCTATCCAGACACCGAATTTAATCTGTCTAGTTAGAAAGTGGCTAAAAGTGGCAAAGAATTAATGCTTAGCTTATCTACCACTGCATTTGACTTTTTGGATTATTCAAAGGAATTATTCCATTTGGAGTAGAAAGCCCTCCAAGCAGAAGGCTGAGCATATTCCTAGGACACCTGGGCTACTGGAAGGTCTTTCAGGGATGGCAAGAAAATGCCCATTTTTACTCTTGTGAGAAGACTGATACAACAGATTTACCCAAAGATGGCCACTCCGAGGGCCTGACCCTGATGTGATTAAAGAAGTGGCTGAGACTAATACATTCATCTAATATTGAAAAAAAATACCAGTGGGCACCTATGGAATGGGCTTGGAGCTTCCCATGCAGTGGTTGCCTCCACATTCCTTCCCATATCCCCAAATGCCCACCATGGGGATCCCCCAAAGGGGCCCCTGACTACCGGAAGAGAGATGAATGCAGAAGGCCTGCTGATAGCATGAGTGACTCGAGGTTCTCTTTGGGCTACATGGGTAGAAAAGAATAATTTTACAGGACAGAAAAATGTGCAAGGTAGAAATTCTTTTTGTCATTCGGATGGTTTTCTTAACCAAAGGTTCATACCTTACTTGAATTTGTCAATTTAGGGACCAAGAGAAGAGGGATGAGGGCAGAAAGGAAACCAAGAGGCTGGAAAAGAATATTTCATTGTGTCTAGTTTGCAAGGGTATTTCCACCTATGCCATCTCAAGTCATTTCTTCCCAGTAAATGTTCACCAAAGGCTATCTGAAACTCAGAGATAAGCCCAAGGTCCACTGCTTAGTAAGTGGCTGAATGGGAATCAAACTCACATCTCTCTGACTCCAAAAGCCATGCTCCTTCTATAACAACTCATGGCTCTCTTTCTCAAGGCAGGAATTTTCACCTAGGACAATCTGCCCATTTCATGGCAGAATGAGCTGAGGCCAGAAAGGCAAACAACTC
>NW_003852426.1:16128296-16132071 GCF_000181295.1 Otolemur garnettii
TCTTGCCACAAATTTTCATTATCGTAAGCTGAATATTTCTTACTGCTATAAAAATTGACCTTGCATTGAGTATGCTGGAACACCTTGTGAATAAGACTTTCCATTGGTGTGAATTAAAAATACCATAGTTTAGGGTGGTGTCTGTGGCTCAAAGGAGTAAGGCGCCGGCCCCATATGCTGGAGGTGGTGGGTTCAAACCCAGCCCCGGCCAAAAAATGCAAAAAAAGAAAAATAATAATAATACCACAGTTCACTTATTCTAACATGTAACCAGAGATGAAAATCAAGGCTAAAATTCAGTAAAAGTCTTTTAATAACATCTTTTCCTTTACATTCATCTTAAACTAAATAAAAGAATTTTAAAATTAACTTAATTATCACAATTTAGGCTCTAAATTAAGATCCTGGCTTGTCATTTGCAGGATTTTAGTAGACTGGTTGAACTACAGCTGGGTAGATATTTTTCCTTGGCTGTGACCCATGTTACACTTAATGCAGGCATAATTCACAGCGCATTATGGTGAGAGAAGAAATTCTACTATAAGCGCCCTTCTGACCCCGAGATTATATGATTTAACTTGTGTATATGTGTATTATATCATATACCCACATGTATTTAACATAATATATAGATATCTGCATACTACTTAACTGAAATGATTAGAGGCTTTATTTCTTTTTCAGAGTCAACAATTTCCTAGAAATGTGACATTATTTCTGGGGAGAGATTTCTTTCCTCTTCCACAGCCCTGACGAAGATCTTGCTTCAAACAATACGTCTTCTGTGAAATGCTCTCCACAAAACGTTGTGGAAATAAATCTCCCCTCTCACCACCACAGCTGAAGTCAAACCAAGCAGAGCACAGAGGATTTGGAAGGATTGACACTCAAAGGAAGAAGTCAAAGTGTCCCCAAAGTGGAACAGGTCAGGGGAGGGCCCGGTATAGAATTCCCTTCTGGCATCTGTTGTGTGGCACTGCAAGGATGTGAGGTAAAGCAAAAAAGAATATAAAGCCTGCCCTTAATAAATTTTCAGCTCTCTGCCTTTCATGCCTCTTTAGTGGAGAAGCATAATAGCGTGAAGAGGGATGTGGGGTTCTCCTGGTTTTAACCTCTCTGCTTCATGGGTGAGCCAACTGGAGCCAGCCAACCCACGTGTGCTCAAGAGAGGTGACTTGCTTCAACTCCATGATGAGTCAGAGGTGCAGTTCTAGGCCTGGTGGGCCTCCAGGTGGGCCTGGCAGACAGGGGAACAGCATCTTCAGTGGGGGATCTCTGAGACACCTTCATGCTCCCCGGCTGCTCACTACCTATCTGACGAAGCCACTTGCTCTTGACTGTTAGGGCTAACACTGGGTGGAAGAGCCAACGGAGGAGAAAGACGTCTTTTGTGAATGAAGACAAGGCTGTAAATAGTATTTATTTTATTTCATTAATTTTAAAGTCACATTTGCAACAGAGAACGGTGACTTTCTAACTCTATTAAACGTCGCCTGCTCCCAGAACCTCTCTGTTCCCCCCCCCCACACACACACTTTGTACACACTAGTTTATTTGCTTGTTTATTGTGTTACTTCCCCCTGTCCTTGGGGTCAGGATCTTCTGTTTAGTTCATAGAGGTTGCCCAGGCCTCTACGATAGGTGGTGTGGAGTAGGCACTCCGTCAATATTCGTGGGTTCAGGAATCAATGAAAGCGCTCACCATGAGGCAAGCACTGTGCTAAAAGCTTCCTCTAATCCCCAACACATCCCTTCCAGGCAGATTCTGTTATCATCCCCACTTCTGAATGGAAGAAACCTACGCTTAACAAATTAATTGATTGCCAGAAGCTGTCTAAGCAGCTTGCCAGGTTAGTCCCCCAAAGGTCAGTGGCAAAAGCAGCCAGGCGGTTGCCCTCTTGCTCCTGGTCCTGCCCTCTCTGTGGTGAAGGCCCTGAGCTTCCAGAAATTTCTTTGAAGGAGACGTTCTGCACTCTGTGGTCCTTGAGGCGCTTGCTGGCCTTGCTGTGGGTTCCTGCAACCTGAGTTCCAAGCGGAGGCATTTGCTAATTTCCTGAAGAAAGCTCCAGGAAGTCTTGTCCTGGGGTAAAAGCTGTTCACAGTAGGTGAGAAAAAGGGAAGTTTTCAGACCACCACACACTTGGAGGTTTCGTTTTCAGTGTTGTGTGGAGCTGACAAATAAACCTATCTGAGCTGGCCCTCCTTCCCTCTGCCCCGGCCCCGCCTCTCCTCTCCAGATTCTTGTGAATGTTTTGGTTAACTTTATCCCCTCCTGTGTTATTGTTGTTGTACCACACATTAATGTGGGGCTTCTGTAGCCGAGAGGAGTACGGTTGAGTTACAGTAACAAGCTACAAGCTGAAGGAAAGTGCTGCGGTTTTTGGCTGGTCCAGTCCCAGATATACACCCTCACATCTGGACAAGAGATCATGTGACAGCTTGAAAAGCCAGAAACATATCCTGGATACCATAAAAAATGGGTTCTGTTAAATTAAAAAGGCTTAAAGTACTGGCTCAGCTGGTTTGGGGTCTATTTCTCTCTCTCTCTCTTTTCTCAGTTGTTCTGGTATGAGTTGTAAAATTTGTGATTACAGAGTACTTAATTTGACGTTGTGAACCCATTGCACAGTGAATTTGTTTGCATACTTTTCTAAAGCCCAGTCAGACATTCTCCATTTTCCTAACATGGCTTGTCAATCTGAAGATCAGAACTTGGTGTCCTGGTACTAAACATTCTAGAATAAAAAGTGAACCTCCCCCAACCCCTCTCACCTACTTGCCAACTCCTCCCTCAGGTCCTCACCCCCTCCACACCAAAGAAAAATTTTTAAAAACCCTGGCCAGAGCATGCCTTCCTTTTATGATCTTAAGAAAGATCCTTGTAGGGTAATAAGCTTAAAAATATTATTGGTGGAGAGGAATGTCATAATTCTCTTTGGCTAGAATCCAGAAAGATTGGAAATAAAAAGTTTCTTGAGATGAAGGGATGTTAAACACCAAAGTATGGTCAAAACTCTGTTCCTGCAACTCAGAAAAAAAAAAGTTTCTTACGCAAATAAAACATTCTTGTGTTGCCCATTGGACATATCTTTCTCCCTGATTTACCAAGATTGCAGAAACTGGGATTAAACAAGGCGCCCATTCCAAAACCAAAAATCTGTTTTCTCAAACTCTCAAAGAGACCATGACTTTAGAAGCAAGCATGTGATAAAAAGACAAGAGAGGAAAATAGTGCCTAGTTTCTTTTTTTAAGCATAAACATTGTCAAGATTCCTATAGGGCTGTGTATTAACAAAAAAAAATAGAATAAACAGCCAATTAGGCAGTGGGCTGTCTCCTGGCGTTTCCCTTTTCTGTTGGTGATGGTTCATTTTTTCATTTAGGAAAATGTAATAGGAACGATGTTGGTAAAATAACACTAGGTTTGGGTTTTCTACAATATGCGAAATCATCTTATTTTTACACCTTAATTAAAGCTGTGCTCCCCCTTCCTCCCTTATACTCTAACCTGTCTATGAGCAGGGACCTTGTCTGTCTGGCTCACCATTGAGCCTTTGGTGTCTAGGGCCAGGCCTCACTGAACACCGTTGCTTCATGTAGAGCACCCTGTTCATCCCTCCAGATCCACCCCTTACCCTCCCCCTCTCTGTCCGGATCCAAAGGTGACTTATATGAACCGTGTCTGTGGCTCCCTGGCCCTCTGGCATCCCTTTGTGGTGCAGCCAGTAGAGGTACCAGGAGTGAATCTGCACGTGGGGAGTTTGAGGGTCTCCGC
>NW_003852426.1:16132297-16135944 GCF_000181295.1 Otolemur garnettii
CGTAGTAATCGATGCTTCTGGATAATTGGAACAAGTGGGTTCCAGAGCCTTCCCCACATCTTTGGGTCTCTAAAGATGTAGTTGTCACCATTACCTCAAGACTTCAAGCATGCACTGGAGTTGTTTTCCTCCAGTGAAAACCCAAACCTGTTCCAACTCCATCTTTACTTGGCTTCTCTTGCGAACAATAGTATGAACAAACAAAAGCAGTCTGCTGCATTTAGAAAAATCTACTGTTGAATCTCCTACCTGTTCACCCCTTCATTAATGGGTGCCATCATGCAACAAAAATGTAATAAGCACTTACCATGTGCCACAGATCTAGGAATCTAGGGATGGGAATGTTATTTTATATTGAATACTAGGTAATAGAGCGTGGTACTCCAGAGAATTCTGAAGTAGTCTGGGATGGGTGAAGAAATGTGCCAAGATCACTTGGTAACATCTGCCATGGGTAGAGGGGTGAAAGGAGATATGACCAGGGTTTACATCACCAGTACTCTTCATTTCCATGTTAGATGCCACTGGCTGAGTAAAAACAAAACAACTGGTAACAATAAATTGTTGTCTCTACTTTTGCTGTTTCATGTTAAAATTTCATGTTTGCTTGAGAAATTCTGACATGCAATAACCACCTCCCCCCAGACACACTCAAATGATTATTTGATTATACAAAAGTATGGTTGATCTGACCATGCCAATTTTTATTATTATATTTACACTCTAGATTGCATTCTCTGGGATACAAAATGCAAATTAAGTGGGAAGTTTCAAATCTACTTTCCTGGTACAAAAACGTAATTTCTAGCTTGTTTTAAAAATCTTATTTTAAAAGTGTATTTATTGATTTCTCTATCCGCTTGTTTGTTTCGTAGGGTCTTGCTTTTTCACCCAGGCCGGAGGGTAGTGCTACAGTCTTAGTTCTCTGTAACTTTGAACATTGTCATAGCTGAGGGCATCCTCCTACCTTACCTCCTCAGTGGCGGTGTCTGTAGTCCCAGCTCACTGGTTTTTATTACGCTTGAGTAACTTGTCACACCATCAGGCCAGAGGCCAGAGGAATCCTTTCTGACTACTTTTCTCTCTGGGCCTCTCTTCCTGGATTTTCTTAATAAGGAAACACACACAGGAAAGTTACTGTCTGTAGTCTATTGATTCTTGATCACAGTCCATTTTGATTCTATAGCCAGCTCAACTCATGTGACACTGGATTTGACATGCAGATTTCCTTGAGTTGAGCTGCTTGTGTCCTGAGCACACTCTCCTCTGGAGTCAGATTTCCTGATAGCCCTGGTTGCTACCTAATCCTTTTCCCTGAACTGTGTCTCCTTTAGCAGCCCTTCCTGGGCAGATCACTCAGCCTCCCTGGGCCTTCATCTGACACAAAGGAATAGAAAACAAGTGGTATTTATTTACTGAGCACTTACTCTGGGCCAGGCTATATACTAAAGGTATACTAATTGCTTTATATCAAGGGTCAGAAAACGTTTTCTGGAAAGAGCTGATAGTAAATATTTTCAGCTTGGCCTATTGTAAGCTCTCTGTTGCAGCTACTCAACTCTGCCGTTGCAGTGCAGAAACAGCCATAGATAACACATAAACAAATGAGTGTGGCTGTGTTGCAATTAAACTTTATCTACAATAACAGCAAGTGAGCTCAGTTTGACCCACAGGCTGTACTGATGAATCCTCAGTTCACTATGGTTTGACTTCTGACTTTTCAACTTGCAATGGTGTGAAAGTGATGCACATTCAATAGAAACCATATTTAAAATTTTAAATTTTAATCTTTTCCCAATCACAAGGGTAAACGACTGATACTGTACAGTATGCTGTATTCATAAATTATGTGAGCTATTCAATACTTCGTTATAAAGTAGGCATGTATTAGATGATTTTACCTAATTGTGGGCTAATATAAGTGTTCTGAGCTCAGTTAAAGTAGGCTGGGCTAAGCTATGACATCTTGTGGGCAAGGCACATTAAATGCATTTTCAACTTATGACCTTTCAAGTTACGATGGGTATATCGGGACATGACCCCATCATCAGTCAAGGAACACCTGTAGTTTTCTATCCCTGCTTTATCTGAATTACCCTCATTTAATTTGTGCAACAATCCCACGAGGTAGGTAGTAGTTAACTAGATTAAGTCACTCTCCTAAGGTCACCTAAAAAGGAAGTACTAGGCCCAGGATTCAAACCCAGTGTAGTGGCCCCATTTTCAAATTGCTCTTCTGAGTTTTTAATCACCAAACACTGACCCTGGGATCTCCTAGGATTCCCAGCCTCTCAGCCTGAGTCCTACAAATCTTCTCTTTCCCTCTCTCACTCTCTCAAAAATCTTCCCCTCCTTGGGCATTCATTTCCTCTTAACAAACTGTCTGTCCTCAGCACTGAGTTTGGCATCAACCCTAGCTAGTCCTAAATCTTCTTTCATTCTAATTATTAAGTCCTCTGCCAGACTGGGGTTTCTCTCAGTCTACATACAATTGGAATGAAGTCACCAGATGTAACCCAAGAGCTTACATTTGAACAATGCCTATTCAATAAATATGTTGAGTATCCCGTGGTTTTGAGTCAGAACCTTAGTTCCACTGTTAATTTGTCATGTGACCCTAGGCATATCAAAATCTCTTGGTTTCTTATCTATCCAGGGTGATTTAAGAAAACCAAACCCATAAGTTTGTTGTGGGACTTGCCAACAAAAGCATTATTATGCAGCTATGGAATGAGTGCAGAGATGCCATACTAGGCCTTATTCACTTTTTAAAGCTGTTTTTCTGAGAATATAAGAAAAGGAATTGCTAGGAGTGGGTATGATTTAGTTACTTGGCGATTTTCTTCACTTTGCCTTGAGGGACAGCAGTAAAAGTATTTTATGTAGTGTCAGTTGGTTGTGTATCCTTGTGTCTGGTGACCCCTTTGTACTAGGTGGGTAAAGTAGAAAGCCACTTTACATGGCTCCATCTCATGTTCTGGGTACAAAGCCCAGCACAGGGTGAATGGGAGAAGCACCAGTTCCAAGCTTTGATCCTTCTTACCTATGCTGAGTTAAACTCCAGCAGAGAGTGGACTCATAGACTCTCACAATCACTGGGCCCATGTTTACTGAGGACAGTTCTGTGCCAGGGACTATGCTGGGCCTGGGGAATATGGTTCTGGTCAATGCAGACCAGGTCTCATATGCTCTAGTGAGACCCACAGACATACAGCAACTCATCACCCAGGGTTGTGTTCATAGTGTGGCAAGTGCTGTAAAGCAGGCAGATGCCATGACAGCATGTGACAAAGGAGGACCCCAAATGAGGGTGCAGATAGTTCAGTGAAGTCCTGCCTAGAATACATCTTCACCTTCCTCCATTGACCAATCCGGTCTTGTATGAAGTAGCTGACAACAGAAGTTGGGTGTTTTGTGGAAATGAAACCAGAGTTCTGGTGGTTTTGAAGTAGAGGCTAGATCAGGTAGTTCCTTTAGGTGAAGGGAAGGAGTATTGATGTAATACCAGAAATCATAAGAGGATATTAAAAGTTGATAAATGTGGAGTGACATTATCATTGATGGGTTAAGAACATCTGGGCTCAAGAAGACATTGTTGGCTCGGCGCCTATAGCTCAACCGGCTAAGGCGCCAGCCACGTACACCTA
>NW_003852426.1:16137029-16148979 GCF_000181295.1 Otolemur garnettii
GGCTGGGGATTCAAACCCGCCACCTTAGGTGTATGTGGCTGGCGCCTTAGCCGCTTGAGCCACAGGCGCCGAGCCGTATTAGTCAGTTCTAACCAGGTTATGCTGCTATAATGAACATACCCCAAACATTCAACTTATAATGACAAAGTCTTATTTCTTGCTTACCTGATACTTTGGCTTTGCTCCAACATGATTTTTTTTTTCTAGGATCAGGGTGGAAGGAGCATCTGCTGTTTGGGACATGCCACTCTTATGGCAAAAAGAAAGGAGGGCTCTGTTGATTCTTAAAGCTTCTGTGCAGTTATGGCTCACATTCCATGGACAAGAGAAGGTCACGAGGGGAAAAATAAGCATACACAAAAATACAATTTATCACAACATCTAAAAACCTTACAATAACCTTAGAACTCATTTGTGAAAATGTCCAGTCATATAAAATCCCTTGGCAAAGGCAATTTATATAGTCAAACAAATCTAAATAAGCCTTATTTATTTATTTTTATGATTATTATTATTTTGAGGCAGAGTCTAAAGCTGTCACCCTGGGTAGAATGCTGTAGTGTCATATCTCCTGGCAACCTCAATCTCTTGGATGTAAGTGATTCTTTTGCTTCAGCCTCCCAAGTAGCTGGGACTACAGGTGCCCGCCACAATGCCCAGCTATTTTTTTTGTTGTTGCAGTTGTCATTGTTGTTTTAGCTGTCCAGGGCAGGGTTTGAACCCACCAGCCTTGGTGTATGTGGCCAGTGCCCTACCCACAGAGATATAGGTGCCACCCATAAGCCTTATTTTTTGTCAGAAAAAAAATCGGATTTAAATTTTCAATTCAAATATACTTGATGCATGTCTATTGCAACTACCAATTTCTAAGTTATAGATAGATAGTCACACAAAGCTCTGCCATTACTTGGTTTTTTTGGAAGAAAGAAGGTTCCATCCCTGTAATAATTCTTACTAAAGACTTTATTGCTTTGCTGTCAAGGGGTTCTTTTCAGGAGCAATGCATTATTGAATTGTCCACTTGTTTGGTATCCCAGAGGTTTTTACTTACCAAGATCATGCCCCCAAACAAGATCTGGGTAGGCAAGAAATAGATCCTATGTTGTCAAATAGGAAAATAGCAACTGAGCAGGGAAGTTCAGAGGCAGAATGGTACACTGGAGGTGCCAAGGTCAAGAACATTTATGAAAATGATTCTCTTAATATTAGTTGCATCTGCATCTGTGTGCTCCTCTGGAAAGTCCTGGGATCCCCATAGGGGCACACATTCCAGTTTGAAGATTATTTCTGTAATGTTGGGATAGGTGAAGGTGAAGGTGCACCTAGAATAATGAACTGGAAGAAGTCCAGTGAATAAAAGAACTAGAAATAAGAAAGTAGAGTAATAAATATGAATTATGAAATATGTACTTGTCTTCATGCATTTACTGGCACACAACTCTTGTTTTTTTAGAGATAGAGTCTCACTTTGTTGCGCTCGGTACGGTGCCATGGCATCACAGCTCACAGCAACCTCCAGCTCTTGGGCTTAGGTGATTCTCTTGCCTCAGCCTCCCAAGTAGCTGAGACTACAGGCACCCACCACAATGCCCAGCTATTTGTTGATGCAGTTTGGCCAGGGCTGGGTTTGAACCTGCCACCCTTGGTATAAGGGGCCAGTGCCCTACTCACTGAGCCACACGCGCAGCCCCTGGCATACAACTCTTAAAATCCTTGGACTCTGTCAAGAGATCAGTATCTTTTTGTATACTCATGAATTGACTAGTGGCTAAGGGCTTCTAGCTAGCTTTAGGGTGGGTGAGGGCTGGAAAGACCAAGGCATGATTAGAGGGTTGGGACTTTCAGACCCACCCCAACCTTGGGAGAAGGGAGAGGAGTGAAGGTAAAGTTAATCACTAGTGACTAATGATATGATCAATCGTGTCTACCTGTAAAAGCCTCCACAAAAACCCAAAGGACAAGGTTCTCAGAGTTTCTGGATAGCTGAACATGTGGAGAGTCCTGAAGGGTGGCTTGTCCCTGTGAGAGCATGGAAGGTCTGCACCCCTGTCCCCGTACCTAACCCTATGCATCTCTTCATCTGTATCCTTTGTAATGTTCTTCATAGAAAAGCAGCAAATGTGTTTCCTTGAGTTCTGTGAGCTGTTCTGTCAAATTAATGAAACCCAAGGAGGAGGTCTTGAAAACCCCAATTTATGGCTAATTGGACAGAAGTACAGGAGACAACCTAATACTTGAGATTGGTGTCTGAAGTGAGGCTTGGTCTTATGGGGCTGGATCCTCACCCTGCAAGATCTGATGTTATCACCAGATCAGTAGTGTCAGAACTGAATTGAATGAGAGGACACCCCCCTAGGGTCCACTGCCGAACTTTCAGCTTGATGTCTGGAGAAAACTTCCCATACATCTCATCACATAAGGCCTTTGTGTGTTGACTGGTGTGGTGTGAGAGAAAGCAAAACCAGTGTTTCCTCCTCACAGACAAAGCTTAGAGTAGAGTTGAGACAAAGTTGAGAGGTAAAAGCTTTCCCTGACTAAAGCTGGCTGAGGAGATGACACAAAACTTGCTCCTCTAGGAGAAGAGAAATCAGTGATGAGGTTGGATAAGGAAAGAACATTCGGGGCTGCCTCCCAGAGTGAGGGGTGAGCATAACAACAAGAAAGCATCCTGGACACCGGCCCACGAAGGATGAGTATGTTGATGCCCGTTTGAGGAAACATCTTGTGCATGGTCTCGAGACAATTTCACAATTTCAGAGGAAGTTTGGGAATGATTGATTTCATCTTCTTGTCGCCAGTGTGATTAAGATACACATGTACACAGACACACACACACACACAGAGTTTCCTATTAATGTAGCTCATATGACTTATAGATCATAAGATCTAGATCATAGATCATAGATCTCTAGAAACATTTTTCTAGGCCATCTCCTGTTCTGGATCCTACCACCATCACCACCCCCCACCTTCATGTCCCTTTCTTCACCATCTCTTCTTCCTTCTTCTCTTTCCCTTCTTTTCTGCACCTTTCCTGCTCCCCCCTTTTATTCCCATTGTCATGCCCAAAGAATTTACCCTGCCTCAGTTTTTCAATCAACATGGACACTAATTTGGAAGAAACGAACATACTGCTTACCTTACCTCAGGAAGCCTTTTAGCTTGGGAAGAACAGTTGTATTGCAGAAATGAATCAAAAAGATAACATCCCTATCCAGGAATGTCTCTCTAGCTAGGATCAGTGTGGCACAGAGCCAATGGGCTTGCTTATGGTACTTAACCAAGTTGATAGGTTTGCACAGAATTGTACGATCCAAGATGGGGAAAGAAATTTAGAGACCATGTAATGAGATACCCTTTTTAGAAAAGAGAAACTGAGGCCAGAGATGGAACGAGATTTGTCCAAAGTCACATAGGATTGGAGATTTTCCACCTCATAGCCCATGGTATACAGGAGAAGTTGGGACTCGTGTGTCGATAGTCCAGAAGAAATCCATTGATTCACCAGCACAGGTGAGCAAATGCACACACATATGTGTAGAGTGGTTACAGAATATGTAGTAGATGCTGTGTGAACATGCTGTTCTGTATCTCCTTTTTGTAGGGTCCTCTGCCATCCTCAGTGCCAGCACCCTTTGTTATGCTGGAGAAAGTTATGATATGGGACTGACCATTTGCCCAGCATGAGGAGCCTGTCAATGATGGCCTATGCATATGGCCTGCAAGCTTTGGCTTTGTGAACCAAGCAAAAAATCCATCTACCAAGAATGTTTGGAACATAGATGGGAAGTGTGCTTGGTGCTGCCCCAGAAAATGGTGGGAGAGGCAGAAGGTCTTAGGGAGATCCTGCTCTGAACTGACTTCCAGAGATTGTCATTGCAATGAAACCGACCACTGTCAAAACGTCAGTCTCGAGGGTCTTGAGTTCTATGCTGGCACACATAGATTTTGTGTATTATATAATGTTATATATGTACCTGTGTATTTACACACATGCACACATCTGTGTGTGTGAGAAAAAGACCAAGTGAGAGGGAGTGCACTGTGGGCTGTGTGAGCAGTGCTGCCTGTCAGCCTCATGGTACTCCCCACGGCACGTGGAGCCCTCTGCACTGCTCTGCAAGCTTTCATGAGGCCCCGATCAAAATGATCCAGGCAGCACTTAAAAGGAATGAAAGATCCCAGTTCAGTGCAGCTAATTCATCCCTACTGCTGGTCCAGTGGCCATGGTGGAATGCCTGCTGCTCAGCAGCCCTTGTCAGTAGCAGAGTTTGCAGCCCCCAGCACCGGCTGCCCATCAGCAAGACCGAGTCTCTTTTCTGAGGCACGTCATCTGGCTGGGAAGTTAGGCGTCTGCCTTGGGCCAGGGCAGCTCTGGGATGGGAAGCAGTGGGGTCAGGTGGCCTTTGCCCGGGACTGCCTCTCCTAAGGGAACAGATGACAATTCCTGAGTGTGTCAGAGTGTGATAGATGGGGAGTGGTGGGACAGGAACCTGGTGCTGCTGCTCTCTGGGGACCCTGGGGGACTGTGTGGAAGACACGCTCCACCCTGTGCTCTCCCTTCCCTCCCTCCTTTCCCAGCAGCGGTGCCTGGTAAGGCTGCAGGATCCCTGACCTCTACAGAGTCCCCTTGTCTTTGAGCTTTGGGGCCCATGCTGGGATCTTACAAGATTTTTGTGAGGTCCTGGGCAAGCAGCTTTTCTCTTCAGGATGCCTTGTCCTGCCAGCCAAGTCACACTCCATTGAGGTCACAGGAGATGGATTATTTCACACAGGCATTTGCAAATGACAGCTCATAGTTGAATCCGTGAGTAGGTGTTGATGGCAGAAACACACAGGCTTCTGCTCCCATCCCTGTGGTATACCCCACCCAGTATCTGCTCCCCACCTTTCCTACTTGCAGAAACCCTTGGGTCTTCTCAGAGTTTCAGTTTTCCCTGGGGTTCAGTGGGTGCCATAATGGATGTGGAACCCGATCTGGGGTGGCTGGGAACCTCAGCGTGCCATGGGCTCCACCTGCCTGCGCCAGCAGGGCAAAGGCTTGGGCTGAATGGCCTTCTCAGGAGCCTGTGGTAGCAGAAGCCACCCATCAATTGCCAACGTGTGTGAGAGGACCACACACTGCTGTTTTCCTTTGTAATACACACCCTCTGCGGCCTCCCCCCACCTCATGTTAGGCTTGATGCTGTGCTATATCCAAGGAGTTTTTCTTGGCACAATTGTGGATTTGTCTCTATTTTTGACACAGGCCACAGGACAATTGTTCTCAAACACAGCAAAATAGAGAAGGGAGTAATTGTGACCAAATCCTCCTCTTTACCACCTGCTCTTTCATTTCCTGCCTCTCTCAAGAGTTTTAGACAGGACCACCATGGCCCCTCTGCTCTCCCCTCCACCCCAGAGCCCACCCCTGCCCCTAAACTCCTTCAGAAATTATAATGGGAAGAATTTCTGAACAGCCCGCCTTAAAGGTAAGACAACTGTGATGTTTTATTCTGAAGTTCTGTTATTTTGTTTTTTGCCTCTCGTCAGCTCAGGAAAACTGCTAGTTTGAACCAGGATTCCTCAGACTCCAAAGTTACTCAGATCATGAATATCAAGAGCCAGGGCTTTAAAGCGCCACTGTTTCTCTCCTTCTCTACCCCCAAATTGGTCAATTATTTTGTTGACTTGCTGCACATTCCCCAAACTCTTCGTAGTTGAGTGCCTTGTCCTTCATACACAAAAATAAGATCCTATAGTCTTACTCAACCACCGTGGTACAACCTTAGTAGCTCATGGCTACCTGCAGGATGAATTTCAGAGTCGGCCAAGCTGCTAAGTACAATTGTTTTAGGTTGTACACTGCACAATGGCAAGGTGCACCACTCTCTGTACAACTACACTAAGACCCTGTTACAAATGAAGCATTCAAGGAGCTTCCCAGTGCATCTCCAGGCCACTCTTGTACTTATGCTCCCTAAGTCTAGGGAAGCACCTTTATCTTTAGCCAGTCTGGATTCACTTAAACTTTGAAACTCACCTTAAAATTTCTACATCCAGGCCCTTTTGCCTACACTTTTCCCTTTGCATGAGGAACGCTGCCACCTCATCTCAACCTAGTTGCGTCTTCCCAGTCCTTCAAACCTACCTTACATTTTACCTTCTCTGACTGTCTTCCCTGCCCATCCCACCTGGAAGCCACGCTATTTCTTGTGAATTTCTGTAGCACTTGCTGTCAATAGAGAGACACACTATACACAGTTGGAATTTTAGGTCACTTTCAATGCTCCCAATAGCTCCAACTAAAACGTGCACATTTGAAGACAGAGCCTGTGTGTAGTCATTTCCTGACAGTGCCTGATACTCAAAGGCTGCTCAATAAATTGTTGATCTCCCAGCTGGTTGTTCAAGTTGCTTTGTGAAGCCACTCACCCTCTCTCCCACTCCCTTGCTATTTTATTCCAGTCTCTAGAATTTTATAACAACAGAGATGGTTCCAGAAAGCTGACACAGGCCATTTCCTCCAAACAAACCCATGTTTTCACATGGCATTCTATGGAGCTTTCTATCACATTAAAGAAAACCTGTGTTTAAGTTCCACTGAATGCATTCATAATAACAAAAATAAAATAATAACCATTTATTAGTGCTAACTGTATGCATATGCACTATTTTATATATGGTATCTTTTTTTTTTTTCTTTCTTTGAGACAGAGTCTCACTCTGTTGCCCTGGGTAGAGTGCCATGGGATCGTATTTCACAGCAACCTCAAACTCCTGGGCTCAAGTGATCCTTCTTTCTTGGTCTCTCAAGTAGCTAGAACTATAGGCATCCTCCATGACACCATGACAGCTGGCTAGTTTTTTTTTTGTTTTTTTCCCCCTATTTTTAGTAGAGAACTCTTGTTCAGGCTGGTCACAAACTCCTGAGCTCAAGCAATTCATCTGCTTCAACCCCCCAGAATGTTAGGATTATAGGTGTGAGCCACCACATCCTGCTACATATGTTGTCTTATTTAATCCTCAGCAAACCAACAAAGTAGATATTGCCCCAGGCTTATAGATGGTTAAATGAAGGCTCAAATAAGTAAAGTCATTTGTCTCAAATCACAGAGCTAGTTAGCGGAGGCCCTAGGAGTTGAACCCTACCCTTCTGAATCTCTAGAGTCTTAACCACTGTGCTGATAACCAAGGTCTCCCGTGTCTGGTCAACAACACATGTGAAGGACATCATGGTGGTGAGGCACTTTCTAGGTTCAGGGAAGACCCTGATATGGCTAGAGGCCTTGGTTCTCATAGTGTGTCTGCCAGAAACTAGGTAACAGGCCGTATCTTTAAAATTAAGAGATTGGACGGGGTCCCTTCCTATTCTAAGAATTTATTTACGCAACTACAAGAAAGTAAAGGCATGGTCCTTGCTTCAAGGAATTTACAATCTTGTAATGGAGGGAAGATACAGACCTTAGCAGACACAGAGCTAGCTAAGGTGGGATATGCACCAGCACAGGGACTGGGAAGCAGGGTGAGCTCGGACCCGCCGTCAGAAGGGTTCCTTTTCTGGAAGAACAATGAGCTTGACCTTCACAACAGGGCCTGGGGAGGCTTGCTGAAGGGGGGTCCAGATCATAACCCCAGGATGTTTATCAGCCAGGCCATTTCGACCCTTCAACAAGATGTTTCTTGAGCAAATTTTTTGGAATTTTGGTGGGCTCTGACCTGCAGTTTTCACTTCCAAAATAACTTGACTTTTCTAAAGTGGTAATTTCATTTTCATGATGATACTAAACTGAACCCACATGATCTCTAATTGAAAGCAGGTCTTGGGCTGCAGAGTTGCCAAGAAGCAGTAAGAAACATGCTTATTCTACTACTTTGCTCAAGGCACTCAGCATTTTTGAATGCCTGGGCAGAAATATAGTTTTTTAAATGAAGCCAATCCCGGAGAGAGGAGGGGGTGAGGGGAGGAGAAGGCAAGGCGAGCGGGGGGTTGGAAGAAATGGGAGAAGGGATTTTTTTTTTTTAATTCAAAGAGAGGAAAATAATACTTTGATTTTTGTATTTAAATTTTTCTGTTTGTCTCTGCCATCTTTTGGTATTAGTGAAATCGGGGTGTGGCCTGTGCATCTTGGAGTTGGGGTGGGAGTGCAGCTGAGGGTCCTTCAACTTCCAAGTGGGTATTCTGACTTCCTTCCTCCCAGAGAAGGCAAGGGCCTGCTTCGTGAAGGAAGCAGGGAATTATTCCTTTTTTTATTTTCTTTCCCACATCACTTCACTTGTTCTATTAATTGTATCCTGATGAGAGATGCATTAAACCCTCCTCCAGTGGCAGTTGGAAGATTGTTTTGATAAATCTCTTTTGGAGGAAGGCAAGAAAGCAGACTTGGCTTCTCTTTTCTTTCTCTTTTTCTTTTCTTTCTTTTTTTTTTTTTTTTTTAGAAAACAGCAAAAATTGTCTCAGGGAAGGTCCCAGAAAACATAGACACAAAGGAAATCTTATAATGACTTTTTAAAAAAGAAACAAACTGAATCTCTTTCTGAAAACAAAAATTATATAACAGATTAAATGCATATCAGAACTTTCCGGCGGAAGTTCAAGCTGTCTTTTAAATACAGTTGGGAGCTGAGTAATCACACGGTGTTTTTCTGAGACTCTTTCCTTCCTGCTGCCCTCCGTTTCCTGCAAGGCACCATCTTAGACAAATTTGCTAGAGGAGATTCCAGGTTCTGTGGCTCCGTCCCACTCTGTCAACTAACATCCTCCTGAGTGCTGCTCTGGGCTCCGTTGGCTGCCAGCCCCGCGGGTGTCCTTCGAGGGCGTCCACAGCATCTCTGTGCCCCTTCCTGCTCGGCCCTGCTATTTCCAGCATCAGGCCTTTGATGCCAGGGCTGCCCATTGCTTGGGCTCTCCCAGAAGAATTCTTGGCGTGATTTTTATTCTCTTTCCCACTTTCCCACAGTAGGCAAGGAAAACCATAAAAGGAGGTATGAAGACAAAGTACAGAGAAAAGGAGAGCTCTAGATCTCAACTTTGATGGTTGCCTACATTTAAAGGAAAAAAAAAAAACCCCAAAAACAAACCCACAGCACCCTGGGCTAGAAAAGGGTAACCCAGAGCTTGGGTTGAAAGAGAAAGTCTCGAGGGGGAAAATATTTAAAAGTGCAACCACAATGCCTCAAGATAGATGTGACTCAGTGACTTCCCAAAACATGGATTTCAGATAAATATCACATTATGTCCTTCTGGTACTCTTCACTTGATTTTTCCGAGGTGGTTGTGATGTCTTTAATTTAAACCCTGCTGTATTACGCACCCACTGTACTTTCCAGGGAAGGCATGCAGGTGGGAAGGTCCAGTGGGGACATGGGCTTTCTCCCAATGTCCTCAAGGACTGCTAAGTCTTGAAACCCTGAGAAGCCAGAACATCTGGTCCATTTCAGCAGTTTATTCACAAGTTAAGCCAGTCATCTGGATGTTTTGTCTACGCAGTGCCAAACATCTGGGTTGACAATTTTTTTTAAACCAGACTTACTAGATGTTTTGGCATTGTGTAGACAGAAATTCAATTTTTCGATCATTATTTCTGTACTCATTTGTGATTCTTAGTAACTGGCCCTAGAGTACAATGGAAGGGAGAGATAGAAAGGCTGTGTGTGTGTGCTTACAGACTTTCTCAATAAGTATGTTTGTACAATCAGTGAAAACTGGATAATCTTGCTGATTACTTTTCTGGGACTGTCTACATAACCTTATATAATCAGTGTGCTGTACCTTTTTGGAGGCATCCACACAATGCTATGTCAGTGGTTTGACTACTCAGCTTTTTTGTTGGTAGACAAAATTACCCAAATAATATGGTGTGCTCATTATAGATGCTCCAAATTCCTTTTGAAAGAATTATAATTTTAATGCTTTTAACAAGCACTTAAAAACAGAGAGAATTAAGTGATTCCTGAAAAATGTTTATGAGGATTAGGTTATCTCTGATTTTGGTATTTATTCTTTCAAATAAGATTGTAAGATACTGAACAGCAGGTATGATTTTAAAAAAGCTTTATTACTTAATTGGTCAGTGGTGCTATCCAGAATGATGGTAGTGGCAATGGTGGTGAGGAGACAGCTAGAATGTAAGTTTAAGCTTCCTTTTCATTTACTTAGAGTTATTATATGTTACCTTTCTCTGTAGGTTCTAGACTGTAAGTATATATTACACAAATGAAGGAACACTACTGAACTAGACAGACCTTTCCTTCTCCCCCACAGAGTAGGGAAAGATATTAACTTGTGGAATTTTTTTGTGCCAGCTTACTTCAGTTTCGGGGTAGGGAAGGAACTTGATATCTGGAAAAAGATTGCCCCTGATTCTGAATGCAATTTCATCATTAACTCCATGTAAACCTGTAGCAAATCCCTTCTCTGGGCAGGAGCTTTGATTGAAGGAGAATGTGGCAGAAATTGGTCTTGGTCTGCCTGGGAGATCCAGGAGGCCAGGTACCTCTCTCTTCTTCTTAGTCAAGCACGATAATAACATAACCAAAAGCAGGTGTTAAGAGTTTGACTACAGAGCCAGGGAGTGATCAAGAAATAGCAACAGGTCAAAAGTGATCAAGCACTCGTCCTAGGCAAAGATCAGGGATTGGAGCAGTTCCAGGCTGGAACAGTTGTCCAATCTATTTTTTTTTTTATTTGATTTGATATTTTGTGCTACTGGAGGCCAACTATATTTAAAAAGCCAGAAATGAGACAGTGCTTCAGGTTGTGGGATTCTCCTTTTTGAACTCAGAGGTGAGTCTCTTCTTCCTCTGAGACTGTGTGATCCTATACAAGAAGTGATGCTCACAAGGCTGGGCACAGTGGCTCATGCCTGTAATCTCAGCACTCTGGAAGGCCAAAGTGGGTGGATTGCCTTAGCTCAGGAGTTTAAGACCAGCCTGAGCAAGAGCAAGACCTTGTCTCTAAAAATAGCTGAGCATTGTGGCAGGTACCTATAGTCCCTGCTACTTGGGACGCTGAAGCAAGAGGATTGCTTGAGCCTAAGAGACTAAGGTTGCTGTGCGCTATGATGCTATAGCACTCTACCCAGGGTGACAAAGTGAGACTCTGTCACAGAAAAAAAAAAAAAAAGCAAAGAAAAAAAGAAATGATAACGCATGCATCTCACGATGATTTCCTGTTGATAAATCCATCAGGCATTTAGTTGTTTCTGAATGTCATTTTGTCCTTGCCCTTGTGCCTGTATGATTGTTCAAGAGCCAAATTGGAATAATCCTTCAGCAAATTTGTCTAAGAAATGTAAGAAATGTAGTAATTTATATGTAGCTTGAGAAATGACCTGTGATATAAAATGCTGAAGTACCTACTGGACTAATTCTTGAGTGGCACAAACAGAAAAGCAGAGCAAAGGCTATGAAAATTGAAATTCTATTAGAACCAACACCCACAGAAAGCAGGGCGAGACTGTGGACTAAAGCTAAAACGGCTCCTTGTATAATAAAAACAAACAGAAGACAAAACATATTCAGAGAATTTTAACAGTTCCCAGAGTATCACAACCTAATATTTAAATGTCCATGATGCCATCCAAAATTACTCAACATACCAAAAAAACCCATAAAAATGGGATCAATGTCCAAAGGAAAGACAATTTACACATGCCATACCCCAGGTGACCTACATGCTGGAATTATCAGGGGAAGACTTTAAAACAATTCTTAGAGTTATTTTCCTTTGGATAAAGGTAAACAATTTAGAAATGAATGGAAAAGAGAGAATTTCTCAAATGAAAAATACAAACTAAAAAAAAAATCAAATGGACATTTTAGAGTATCATACACAATATATGAAATAAAAAAATTATTAGATGGGCTCAGTATCAAACTGAAGGTGACAGAGAAAAGAGTTCATGAACTTGAAGACAGATTAACAGAAATTATCCAAGGGCTCGGCGCCTGTGGCTCAAGCGGCTAAGGC
>NW_003852426.1:16149097-16157062 GCF_000181295.1 Otolemur garnettii
CGCTTGAGCCCAGGAGTTGGAGGTTGCTGTGAGCGTGATGCCATGGCACTCTACCCAGGGGGATAGCTTGAGGCTCCATCTCAAAAAAAAAAGAAATTATCCAAGTCAAAGAACAGAGAAAGAAGAAAAAATTAAGCGTCAGGAACTACTGGGATAATATAAAAATATAATATTTATGCCAGTGGAGTCTCAGAAGGATAGGGTAAATAGATTGGTATGAAAAACTTAAAGAAATGATGCCTTAACACTTAAAAAATTTGGTAGAAATATGAATATTCAGATTTAAGAATCTTAGTGAACCCTGACAATATAAATCCAAAGAAAACCAAGTGCAAATATATCATAATTGCAATTCTGAAAATCAAACATAAAGAAAAATATCTCTAAGGTATCCAAAGAAAACCACCACGTATTGGGAAACAAAAATTTGAACAAGAACTATTTTTTAACAACAGAATCAGAAGAGACCAAAAGATAATGGAACAATCTCTTCAAAGTGCTGAAATAAAAGGACTGTCAAACTATATTTTAAAAAATCTGTCAAGAATAAAAAGGAGGTAAAGATATTGTGTGTGGAGGGTAGATGGGTAAAGGGAGGATGATTGGAGGGATCACTCTATGGTTTATCTTACAAGGGTACAAGTGAATCTTTCTAAAGGTAGAATATAGATGTCTTGACATAACAACTAAGAAAATGACATGAAAGCTATGTTAACTAGTTTGATGAAAATATCTCAAATTGTATATTAAAATACCACACTGTACCCCATGATTGCATTGTTGCACACAGCTATGATTTAATAATAAAATATATGTATATTGTTAAATACTGGAAAACTGAATTTTGTCAGCAGACCTGCTATAAAAGATAAACTAAAGGAATTTCTTCAGGAAGAAAATACTAGAAGAAAACTTTATACTTTGGGAAAGAAGGAAGAGCAACAAAAATGGTAAATACCTATATAAAAACTCTAAGACTATTTTTCCCTTATGTTCCCTAAAACATGTATGGCTATTGAAAACAAAAGTTACATTGTTGGTGGAAATGTATGCAGATATGCAAATATGTACATCAACTGTAATAAAAGGGGGATGTGCTAAAAGACATATATAGTAGTAAGGCATCTACATTTTACCTGAAGACTTCTATATCTAACTGGAAGGAAATTGTTAATTCTATTTAGACTATGAAAGGTTAAATGTATTATTCTTAGAATGGCCACTAAGAAAGTACAATGAGATAACAGCTAAAAAGTGAGTAAATGAATATTTAAATAATGCAAAACAAAACAGGAATGTTGGGTGGGGGAGAGGAAACAGCGGGACAAACAAAAAATAATACATGGGTAGAACTAAGGCTACCCATATTAATAATTACATTAAATATAAATGGCTTATACATATGTGGGCAGAGTTGGTCACATTGTATAAATGATATCTCAATGACAATGATATTTAGTGACTGGTTCAGGAGTTTTGGGGATAATGGTTTAAGGGTGTGTATATTATAAATAGTGAAACACGGGAATACAAATTTGTTCAGGAACAGTGAGTTTAATTTTGCAGTGTAAACTAAACTGTGGGGGCTTATTTTTCCTGTGTTGAAAATGATGATTTATAGCCACAAAGCTTCAAAAAATTAAGTGATCAACCTGGGTTGAATTGTTAACCCCAAAGTTCAGCCATGTCTGAGAGAGACAAAAATTGGTCTTTCTTATCTCCTATTTTTTGACTGAACAATAATGTTTGCATTCCATGGAAGGGAAACCTGTCAGAGGAAAAATCTTACAACCTAGGGCATGGTGGATTAGTGGACTCTACCCAAGATATTAGCTGAACCTTGGGGCCTGCATGGACCCAGTGGTTTATCATTGAAGGGGGCGCAATGTGGAAGAAGGGTTGGGTTTGCAATTTTCTTTTCTTGACTTATTTTAGCATGATTTATTTAGCACTTATAACAATGCTGATTTTACACTTATCAAAGACCTCAGTCTTTCACATCTTTGACGTTCCCTCCCCTCCAATTTTTATAATACAAGAGATGTGGCAAGAACTCTATCTTATTTCCTTGCATTAAAATTGTTGGTGTTTTGGGTTTTTTTTTTTTTTTCTGTCGATATACTAACATTTTGAAAGAACTTTCAGTTAATTCTCTGTAGTCTGATGTTCACTTCCTAGTCTAGTGTCTTGTAGGCTCTTTCAACAGCTGAGCTTCTCCTTTGGCCATGTGCACATTATCCTGCCCAAGGAAACCAGGAGTGAAATGAGAGAAGAGAGACGAAGTTCTCTAGCTCAGGCAAGGGAGATAAATTCAGGCAGTCATCCAAATGAAGTAAGACAGAAACTCATTCATTTATGTTCTCTCTCACCATGTCTTCAGTCTACCGTGCCTTGGATAGGTGACTGTCAATCAGTGTGTTGAAATAACACTTGCTATTAAACTCCATTGAGTTATTTAATATGACAGCAAAGCTGTGCGGATTCACAGAGCCCCCATGCTGAGAATGTTCTCTTTATGAGCTCCTGCCCCCACCTATAAGTAGGATTAACTCCTTGCTGTATAGAGGGAATCACTTTTTTTCCTCTAAAAATGCTATGTCCAATAAAAGTGAGAATTTCCTAATTAATGTAATAAGTGAGTCTTTGGAGAAAGAGGCTTAGATTCTTCCACAGACAATTCAGTCACAAGTGTCAGAATGTAGGGAGAGCCTATGTAACATCTGGCCCAATACGTTCATTAGGCTCAGAGGAATGCGGTGTCTCCTACTGACACCCCTAGAAGTCTTGTGGTTCGTCATATGTTTTTTGTAGACCACAAACCTTCCCTGTCATCTTCCTTCCTAAATTACTTAACCTCCTGGAAATTCAATTTGTCTGGAATCATTAATGTGGTTATTTGAACACTCCAAGCTTTTAAAATCCATTACATCCAAAGGCTTAACAATAATTGGGAAAATGTAAGCTCTGATTTGAGAAAGAAGGATTGACTTATCCTTGTTCGAAATAACCAATAACCAAGTTTAAGATCTGGCTCGTAAAAGTGTAATCTCCTGCCAAAAACAGTAGCATGGACAGCCGCTGTCCACTCCATTCTTACTCTGGCCAGGACACTGGCTGCATGCTGTGGTGACATCAGCTCTTTTTCATGCAGTTCTACTAGAAAAAAAAAAAAAAGCCAGCGCCAACATTTGTAGTAGGCGCCATTAGTCCTAGCTACGTGGGAGGCTGAGACAAGAGGATTGCTTGAGCCCAGGAGTTTGAGGTTGCTGTGAGCTATGATGATGCCACAGGGTGATAGAGTGAGACTCTGTCTCAAGAAAAAAAGCATAGAAAATTAAAAATTACAGCTTAAAGCAAGAGATCTAATGCCTGAATATAGAGATTTTTTTAATGTGCTTATAATTTATATTCATATTTTAAACTCTGCTTTTATATATTTACATTGAGAAATGTAACCATCTGAAGATTATCAGTTTATGATGATTTTGATGATATATTTTTAGAAATATATAATACCATTATTTGTTGAGTAACTACTATGTGCCAGGCACTGTGTGGTTGTGTTTTCCCTCTCCTTTTAAATAATTCAGTGAAGAAATAATTACTGACTACCGCCTAGGTACCTCTTTTGGGGGCTCTAAATATGGAGTGTTGAACTTGCTATACAGGTGTCTACATTGTGGGGCTTACAGTCTACCTTGGAAGCCAGGAGAAGACAGATGTAATTAATAGGCTAGAAGGTCAAAGAAATTGGGGAGAACAAGGGAAGCCCAGTGTGTGTACATGTGGTGAGGACCACATAGGGCGTTACTGCAGCCATGTAAGAAACATGGGAAGTTGTGTAAAGATTTTAGATGGTAACAGCATCAGATGGTTTGGAAAGAGGCCAGTGAGGATGCAGGTGGACTCCTGGGATAGAAGCACATGACTCAGTGGTGGATGTCACTGGTTATCAAGGACATGCACATAGAAACCACAATGATCTGCACTCTGCACCTACTAGAATGGGTAAAAACAGCAGTGTGGTCAGCAGCAAAGGCTGGTGAGGATGCAAAGTAGCCGGAGGACAAACAGCACAAACTCACTTTCTCATAATTCTAGAGCGGGGGTCCTCAAAGTTTTTAAACAGGGGGCCAGTTCACTGTCCCTCAGACAGTTAGAGGGCCAGACTGCGGGCCCCGAGACGAGTTGGCTGCTAAGCAGGACAGGTAGCGGCAGTAAAAACACCCGGTGGGCCAGATAAATGTCCTAGGTGGGCTGCATAGACCCACAGGCCATAGTTCAAGGACACCTGTTCTAGAGCTAGATGTCCAAGATCACTATGTTGGTGGGTCGATTTCTTCTGGAGTCTCTCTCCTTAGCTTGTAGATGGTTCTGTCCACCCCATGTCTTCACTTGATCTGCCCTCGTCTATTTGCATCCTCCCCACCTCTTTCTGTAAGGACAACCTTCATATTGGATCAGGACCCACTCCAATAGCCTCATTTTAACTTAATTATGGTCTTTGAAGACCTTATCTGCAAATACAGTTCCATCCTGAGGTATGTGGGATTAGGATTTCAACATACAAATTTGGAGGAACACAATTCAGCCATAACTTACTACTTTGAAATAGATAGGTTGAGTATCACTTATCTGAAATGCTAAGGGCCAGAAGTGTTACAGATCCATAGATAATTTTATAATTTTGGATTATTTGCGTATATGTGACAAGGTACCTTGGGGAGAAGACTCAAGTTTAAACATGCGACTTATTTATGTTTCATGTATACTTTATGTACATAGCTTAAAATGAATTTCATACAATATTTTTCAATAATTTTCTGCATGAAACAAAGCGTGTGTACATTGAACCATCAGAAAGCACAGGTGTCAGTATCTCAACCCTGCATGTGGACAGTCTGTGGTTGTTTGGTCCGGTCATCATGCCTGACTCTGAATTTCTATGCTATCAATAAGCAATCATTTTCTTATATTTATTCACACACTGGTGCTTAGTAAAAAAGTGAGTTGTCATTAATACAGTGAAAAGATAATATGTTCAGGGTAACTAAGCAGAACAGTAGCATCACTAGAATATTTGTATCAACTGCTAAACAACAGCAACAATAAACAGTGGCACGTGAAATCAGGTGTGGAATTTTCCACTCGGGGCATCATGTCAGCATTTAAAAAGTTTGAATTTCGGAATTTTCAGATTAGGGATGCTCACTCTCGTTTTGCAGTTTCTAATAAAGTTAAGCATATCCATGTCCTATTACTCTGATTTGATTTGTTAAAAGAAAAACTTTAGATAAATCTAACAGAGTCTGAGCAAAAAATGATTCTCAAATCTGGCAGTCCCCCGGACTAGAATAGATTCAGAGACTCTGGAGTTGTCACACGGTCAGAGAGAATTTATGGAGAGAAAAAGGAAAGTGACAAACAGAAAACAAACGTGAGGTACAGAAATAGCTAGATTAATAAACACTGTTTGAATAGTTTGGCCACCTTTGATGGACTGAAACTTGGTGATTGGTGAGTTTGTCACAGCCCATTTATATAGCCAGTTGGTTACAGATCACCATATATAGAGAAATCTTTAGGCTAAATTTATAAGTGGGCAGCTTTAGGCTAAACTTAACACACTCTTAATTACTTAAGGAAAATCATACACTTTCCCAAAAATGCCTTGTACAAGAATGTTCACGGTAGCAATGCTTATAATAACCCCTAAATGAAAAGAACCCAAATGTCCATTAACAGGTGAATGAATAAATCACAGCATATTTATATGATGGACCACTACTCAGCAGTAAAAAGGAATGACCTGCTGATACATGCAACAACACGGATAATTTTACAATAGGTTAAGTAAAAGAATCAGATTGCAAAAGAGCAAATATGATATGAATCCATTTATATAAAGTTCTAGCATTCATCTATTCCTAGAACTAATCTACTACAGAAGCTAATCTATTTGTAAAGAAATCAGAACAGTGGTTGCTTTTGGTGGTGGTGATGGGTGGTATTCAATGAGAGAGAACTTTCTGGAGTAATGAAAGGCCGCTATGTCTTGATGGGGGTGTGTGTTTCAGGGACGTATGTGTTTGCCAATCACCATTGCATGTAAGATTCATGATACGTAGGTTATACTTCTATGAAAAGCTTAAATACCTAGTAATCTAAATAGTAATATAAATTACATAAGAAATGTCACATAGTAGAACCCATATGATTGTTGTCATGTCAGCATTGCTCATAAAAGCGTGGACAGGCACTGCTGGGGATCACTGTGTTATTGCTGACCTTCTGGCTCTGCTGTTAGCCTGGGGCAGTGCCAGCTTAGACAGCCCTCGTTTCTGGGCTGGGTGTGAGTGCATGGACATGTGCCCATGTGTCCCCCACGCCATCAGGATTGAAGATGGTGAGAGGTCCACCCTGTTCGTGTTTGTCTCTGGCCTCCCCTTCCCTCTCACAGTGAGTAAATGACTTAAAGAATTCATATAACCCACTTCCATGACTGTGGAAAGCCTAATCCCAGAACATATGCTATCCTCTGTATTTCTATGAGAGGCTGGGCATCTCCGATTGAACTGTGACTGGTACAGGACTTGGTGTGTTGCCCAGGGTGCTGAGTGGAAACAATTTCTAGGAAAAGAGTGCAGGCCCATGCGAACACCTGGGTTTGGCGACAGGTGAATAGTGTTGGTGTTCTGGCTCCCCCACTGCCCTGCTATGTGACCTTGGCCAAGTCACCTCATCTGGGCGAGCCTAGGTCTCCTGCCCTACAAGATGTGGGTCATGATATCTCCTTCCTTGCTGAACTCCCAAGGTCTCTACGGAACGTCAGCTGTGATTGTGATTATTTTCTTCCTACCCTATGGGTGTAGTCTTACACAACCCAGGGCCAGGCAGTGGGTGGTTAAGGCCTTTCCTGATCTGTTTTTGGATCCTCTGAAGACCTTTAAGTAAGAGGGAAGAAAAGTTAAATAGAGGCTAAATGGAAAAATGAAGATCTCAAGGAAACAGGAAACTGGATGTGCTGTGGGATTTCATTTCTCCTGTGCAAAGCACATTTTCTTCAACCTATCATTTCTGAAATAAATGATACACAATCATTTAATGTGAATGCATCCCAGACCTGGGTTGGGCCCATGTAATTTGGAATCAAAAATGACTGACGGGTTGACAGAAAAGTTCTGCCAATAAATTACATACATCCTGTTAGTTCAGTTTTATACCTAAAAATATCTTCAGAGACTAAAGAGAACTGGCAATGGCTATAGATTGACTGAAAAAAAAAAAAAACATAAAAACTAAGCACAATTATATCCACACTCCCAAAGCTGTAGTTAAAATTAATTTCCTTTTAAGCCAAAGTTGAATATGCCAGTGCAGTTTCATTGAGTCCATTCAGTAAGATGTGAATTCAAACTAGATTTTTGCTGTGTAGACTAAGTGTTTTCTTTTTAACAGAAGCTCAGGATATGACCTTCGTGTAGATGCAGGCGTCGTAGAACTCCATGAAGTGTTTCTATTTCAGGAAGAAGAGCTGGGTAAAGGCAATAAAGGTAGCTGGATTCCAAATTCACTTATTTGCCTCAGATTTCACATCCAAAAAGCAAGAACTTTCATTCCTGCAATACCAGCTATGTATGGCCTCGTAGCAGGAAGTCACTTCCCCACAACTGGACAAGGTTCAATATGCCCCCAGGAAGCTAATTTGGAGCTTTCAGCCTTCCTCAGATAGTGCCTTGAAATCGTTTCTCACCTCAAGGAGAGAAGACAAGCGCAAGGTTAGAGGAAGGAGCTGGAGGGAAGCATCAGTAGGATGACACTGGGAGGGCCATTTCTCAGCCACCACTCTCTGTCACTGTTGCCAGACCAGGTCAGGAAAAGCGAAATAATTTGTTTAACCCAATCCCCTCTCCCTACCTTGAGGGAAAGCTCCTATAAGCTCACTGTAAACACAATTATGCCATG
>NW_003852426.1:16157134-16166342 GCF_000181295.1 Otolemur garnettii
ACACTTCCTACCCAGAGGTGATTATTTGCATAGTATGAGTTTGGGGCAAGAGACAAGTTACCAGAGCCAATCTTTGCCACTGCAAAAGTGTTTTCCAGGACCCAGAGATGGTCTTGAATTCTTGGGATAGGGACTCAAAGTTTTATAAATAGGGGACTGAGTCCTAGCAGTCAGTCACCCAGCCAGTGTTTGGTGTTCATTCATTTAGGCTGGGGAAAAACTGTATCAAATTCTGTTGACTACAACCCACAATGACAAAGATACTAATATTTCTTTTCAGCGTGTGAAGAGTATTTATGCACATAGACAGAGGATATACATATATGTGTGTGTGTATATACATACATATATACACACTAAAATATTACTGCATGTTAATGGAGCATATGACAAGGGTACAAGTCAAATCTGTGAAGTGTAGAAGATAGATGTTTTGGCACAATAATTGAGTAAATGAGGTGAAAGCTATGCTGATTGGTTTACTGTAACCACATCAGATTGTATAAAAAAAATCAGCACATTGTACCCCACATACGCATGAATGTATTCATGATCTGTGTGTATTTGATGTAATAAAATAAAATAGAATTCCACACAATATGTTTATTGAATATGATATATTCTTGTATTTTTCTATTTTGTGTTTTTAAAATGCTGACTGTGACCTTCTAGTTTCGAAGGTGAAAGTTTGGTTTGTGGCAGAGCAGTCCCTAGAGGGTAAGGGTGTGGTGACATTGGTGAAGTTGTGATTTAATGAAGGTTTTCAAGGATTTGAAGGATTATGCTGTGGAGGATGCAGAGCCAGCTGCTCTTGCTTGCTTGAGGCACTGAGGACTGAGCTTGAGGAAGTGGGCTTAAATGGTAATGGCTGTGATTTAGAGCACTAGCTAGAGAGGCTAGTGGCAAAGACTGTCAGTAGACGTCAACAAAGCTCCTTTCTGGGTAAATGCCATCTGTTGGAACTGGAATCCAGGGAGACTGATAGGCTCCCACAGACCCTATCATATGAGGGATGGTGTGTGAGAGGTTGGGAATTTATGGGGAGAAGGGATCAGGCTCATTGGGAAATGGCCATGTGACCTTGGTTGCAAGAGGGTAGGGGGAAGGGGTGGAGCACATACCCTGAGAAGCATGGTGCGTACGTGAAAGTTCTGGGACTCAGAGATCTAGTCTCTGAAGGGCCCCCTATTCTCCCAGAGTCTATAATCCTACTCTTTATGGAGCCATCTCTCCCAGTGAATTAAAGGAGAGGCAAGGGAATACAGCACCATTCACAACAGTAGGCTGCTTCCTTTGCTCTGGGAAGGAACTGGACATATTTCAGGAGAGAAAAAGGCTGAGAAGAGCCAATGACCCAAAGTGCCCAAATATTTAAAAAGTGGTCACAAGGAAGAATGAGTAGATTTGTTATATATTCTTTGGATGATAGAACTAGAACTCACTGGTGTAGAAATAGAGAGATAGACTTAAGTTCAAAGCAAGAAAGAAGTTCCCAAGGAGTAAAATACTGCCCAAGCTTGCAAGTGAGATCCAAATTACCAGAACTGTTCAAGAAATGGATGGATTCAGTTACTCACCAACCTTTATTGAGTCCTTCCATAAATAGGAGGAATATACTGTTCTTGAGGATCTTATAGCAAAAAAAAAAAAAAAAAAAAAAAAAAAAGTCTCTACTGAGAAATAGGGGTTGGTAACTCCTTGGGTTTCCTCCAATTCTAAGATCTCATCAAGGTTGCCAGAGTACCCATGGCTTAGGAAGCAGATCTGTTAAGACCACAGGTAGTGGGGCACCCCAGAGTTTCCACGGCTGCTAGGTGCAAGGGCTACCACTGAGAGAAATGATCAACAGCTTAGACTCAGAGAATTTCAGTGACTAAGAACCTACCTTGCATTGTTTATCTTTAAAGGTCCCCTGTTGTTCATGTGGTAAAGTCCAAGCTGCTTAGCCCAACCAACTGATGTACCTAGTCATTGCAACATCACCTCGTACGTTGCCAATGGTGATTCTCCATGCTCGCCTGCCTGAGGGGCTGTTCTCCTGATGTTGGTGCCTATTTTCATGTTCTAATTTTCCTTTCCACTGTGCCCTTTGTGCCTACTATTCAAAGCCCTTCTCCGTGAAGCCCTCCATGACCTGCTGAGTTCATACTCTACCTTCTCGCCTATGGCACGTCCTGTCTGTATTAATCATTTGGGACTTCCTACATGGCCTGATGGCATCTCTTGGATGGATGCTTAATGTGGAAAGACATGTAATTTACATCACAAGCTGGATTGTGACTTTCTTATAGGCAGAAGCCACACATGCTACTTTATAATGTCCTCTTTTGCCACAGGAAAAAGTTTATAGGAAGTTGACTGCAGGTTAACAAGACCCTTCCCATCTGGTCTTATTGCACCATTGTCATATCTCAGGCCTATTTTTAGTATGAATGGAGAATGCCTTGTAGATAAAAATCCTGAAAATATTTCAAAACATTTGAGGCAGACTTATGTTTCACATGGGTTTTGAAAATAAAGGTTTTAATTTTTGTTTTATTTATTTACAAAGCCTTATATAGCATTTACCATGTGCTAAGCAAGGCCAAGTGGGTCCCTGAGCCCTCTAAGAAGCATGTCCTTTCCTGGTTTCACTTTCTTTGTCATGGCCTATTGATGCATCATTGCATTGTAGTTCACGCTGATTTCAGTTCAGTGGCTGGTCAGGATCTGGAATCCTGGAAGGACGGATTATAGAATCCTCTGGCTTTTGCTTTCTTGTGGGTTTGCAGGTGTCTAGAATGAACCATAGCTCTCCGACACCTCTGGCAAGAATTTTAGTGTTTCTCTGTAGCCCCCTTCCTTTGAAGTTCTCTTAGCACCACTCTTTCCTCATAGGACTCTGCTTTTACCCTTAAACCATTACAGGGCTGTGACCTAGGGTCCCTGTCCTCCAGAAGGTTTTCATCCAATGGTGGAGTAGAGAGTGGGCTTTAAGAAGATTTTCAGAAAGAATATTTCTTTTCAGAGGGCTGACCCATTGATAAATATGACCATGGAAATGTGTACAATGTATGGTCACATCACAGAGGTAATCTGTTTTCTTTTAGAATTAGAGGAGTTTATTACTAAACTCTTGCCTTAAACACTCCTTCACCCTTCAGCCTTCTCTGAGCTTCCAAATGTCTTATGGAGCTGTACAAGAAGTTAGAGAAAGATAGAGACTCTACCTTCTCAAAGCTAGAAATCAAAACCTCATACTGAAAACAGTATTTTTCCTGACCAGTATATTTAAGAGTATATAATTCCGGGATTTGGACATTATGACCTTAGTCAATAACCTCCACATTAAACAGATCAGAAAACTGAGGCTCAGAAAAGCTAAGTCATTTACCCGAAGCCACACAGTTCATTCATGATAGAACCAGACTTGAACTTCCCATCTCCTGGGTCTCAATTGGTTGCTTCTCAAAGGGAATGATGACAAATCCAGATAGCTCATGGATAACCCTTTTCTTCCTCTGAACACTAGTTTAGCTGAACACTAATGGTCATGCTCGGAGGAAAATTATTGGTTGACTGCTGTTTTATTTGGATGCACTAACCCTGGGGTTTGTTTTGAAATTGATTGGCCCTGACTGTTTCCTAGTATCACAAATAGGCAAAGCTGAATTTATTCTGTTGTTATTCAAATTGCATGCTTTTCTAAGTGGCTTATTAGATGGAAAGCTTAAGAAACTAAATAGGTTGGACTTTTCGAAGAAGTTAAAAAAAGGAAAGAACATTTTCCAGATGACAAGAATTGTAATGATTATTAAGGGTTGATCCAAAGGGAACACTCAGAGGACTGAGAGAGGGCTTGTAGAGAGGCCATATTTACCAGCTCTTCTGATGAATCAATGCAGTTAGATTTGTTTCAGCAAACATTACTGACTGCTAAATACATACAAGGCAGTGTGCAAGGGGGACAATAGGAGGGATAAAAAGGAGTGTGAGACTGACTCTTGCCTCCAGGCATTAGTAGACTGACTAATGGGGAAATGAAAAGATGCTTGAGCAATGTTCCCCAGAATCACACTCCTGGTTTGAAGAAGACAATTTCTGTGCCCTAAGAAACTGACTGTCCTTTGGGCAAAGATATATGAAGAGCTACATTTCTTCAAATCAAGTTCTCAAATTTATCTATGATTGTTTTCTCTAGACTTTTTTGGATGCATTTATAACATCTGTTGGATTCTTTTGATAAAATAACAAATTCCATGCATGTCCCGTGATACCTATCCTTTAAATACATGTTGCTTTATCAAATAAATAGAGTTGCTTTCTGTTAGTCCCTAGATTAGTTTCTCTAAGCTTCTATGAGTAGTAGGAAGGAAAGGAGCCATCAGGGAAAACCCATGCCCACCTTGTTTTCTCCTTTATAATTTTGTAGGTATTTTATAAATATTGGTAACATCCCTTCCAAGTATTCTCATTTGAAGAATCTTCCATCACTTTAATTATTTCAGTTTCCCTCTTTAATATACTTCAGCCTGGCCTCCATTTCGTCCTCCTTCAGCCTCTTCTTTTTGTTTCTTTTGCTCTGTTTTCTGGGTTGCCTTGCTCAGCTCATGTCTTTTGGGGAGTGGGAGAAGGAAAGCAATGCAAATAACCCTTTGATTGCACTATGCCTTTACTCAAGAGTTGGATGAAGTGCCTATACTTTCAAAAAAGCAATTGTGCTGATGATGTGCACAGGATTTCATGGCCCTCTTGGCCCTGGCTATGCTGTGTGATGATCTCTTCAGGGAATAGCCTATTGAGTCCCAAGCATTCCTTTCGTACAACTAGCTGCTTGTGGGGATGCCAGGTGGTTATGAATCTGCTGGATGCCAAGTGTTTCTTTTTGTTATTGTTGGGCTTCCAGCATTCGTGCAGAAATGCTTATGTATTTTGGTTTATTTTCCTTCCACTTCCCACACCTGTTGGTTGTCTGATTAGGTGTGTGAGTAAATTGTCTCAATTTCTCCTCATGTGAATGGATTCTTTCCAAATGCCTCTAATAAGACTCTTAAATCCCAAGCTTATGTTCTTGTTGGAATCCCAATCTATCACAGTGGAAGTCATGTCAGTGTCTAATTTAGTGGTATCAACTATTTTTCTTTATAGCCGGGGAGGACTTTTTACAAACCAAATTTTAAGCCTTAAATGCAAGCTCATTGCAGTAGTATTAGTTTATGCATTTGGACGGACATGACCATATGTATTTGTGTGTGTAAGATGGGGGACAGGAGAGGAGGGGAGAGGGAACTCAGCCTCTCTGCCTGCCACATGCCTCAGTAATAGCATACCCCAGCTAAGTGTGAGATTGGAGAGGTGACTGCTTTTCTTCACTTGGTTTTGGTTCCTTTGTACTTCTCAAGTATATATTTGGTGATATAGGAGTTTTAAAGAGTAATTTTAACTCTGTAATTTCCCTTATGAGCTAATCCTAGGACCTTAGAAGTATGGCTGTTTGGATTGAATTAGGGATGAGGGCTCACATCCTAGTCCCCTGTTCAACCCTCTTTCCTCCTCTCCTTTATAGGGGTTCTAAGGAGCATTGTTTGTAGGTCAGTGAAGTAGACTAACTCCATCCTATGTGCAAGGAAACCTCACAGATAGGTGGTGACTTTCTAAGTCACACAACTGGTTAGAAAGAGCTAGAAACTGAATTTATACTTCTCGAGACCAATAGGCCGTTGATCTGGAAAGAGTACATTGGCTTTGCTTTCCTTCTCTTGGTTTAAAATATCCTCCAGCACCTTGTAAATATTTATCGTCCATGTCTGGTGCCACTTTAGTTCAAGCTGAGAGCAGATTTCCTATGCATCTGTTGCCAAAGATCTACTCTCAAACTCTACCCACTTACTAGTGTCCAAACATCACCACCCCCCCTACTTTTCCATCATTTGACACATGAAAGCTTATACTGTTCTTTGTCAACCAGGTACCTGGGCCCTGCCCACAATGGGAGCAATGATTCCAGAACCTTAAAAACTGAAATCTATCGAGTGCCCTAGCGTTCACTAGCTATCACTAACAACCTCTAGATTTGGGGTGGTATTTACAATGGACCTGGCACTGTGTTAGACACATTACAAAAACTGTATTAGTTGACTCTCATGACAACTTTCAAGGTAGTTACTGTTTTCTGTTTTCCAGACGAGGAAATGAGGCTGTGAGAGGCTGCACAGCAAGTGACAGAGCTGGCACCTGAGCCCTGGTTTGTCTGACTCTGAAGCCTGCACTTTAGACATCCAGCTCCCGTGACTCTGAGTCCTTTGGAGCCAGGACACCATCAGTGCCCACATTTACAGTATAAGTAACTATCCCAATTAGGGAAGGTGTGGGTGGGCTGCTGCCTCATGAAGCGGCCTAAAATGTTTTTAACCCCATTTCACAAGGCAAAGCTTATGGATGAACTTGTTCATCAAATTCTGAAATTAGGGCAAATAGGCATTTTGAGGTAAGTTTAGGGAAAACAAGGAAATAATACTTCTCCTAGCACTTAATAAAGTTATGGAACTCATTACCCTGAAAGGCTGTACAGACAGGAAATGTAAATGGATTAAAAAAAGAGTTTGGACAAATTTGTGAATGACAGAGTCATAAAAAGCTTCTAACAGAAGCTGGAATATACAAGGTATGACTATAAAGGAATGAAAAAATTTTAAACAAACACCAGAACTTGTATGTCCAAATAAATATATACTTTTCCTACAAAGTAGTTGCCTTGGGAGAATGCTTGCTTATTTTAATATTGCTTGCTTGCTGAAAACATTTTTGGAACCCTAGAAACTTAGGGGTTTAAGTCTATGTGCTGGCTTTTACAGATGAGGAAACCGAAACCTATAATAAATAACTTGCTCACAGTTCTGGGGTTAGAATCCTGATCGCCTGCCTTCTGGTTTATTGCTCTTTTTACTGCCACATGCTGTCTCCTGCTGCAGATTTCTTCAATGTCTGTGACTGATTCTTTAGGATACCCAAATAGTGGTAAATCTTTTTGTTTGATGAATGGGTTTCTGAAACGGCCAAAACTGATTTAGATTTAAGGCTGATGATTAATATGTGTGTTCAAGCTATATATTAATATTATTTGTTCAAAACCTGAAAATCTTTTTTTTTTTTTTTTTAAAGAATGAGGCAGTAAAGCCGTATTTCTTTTGCTACCTGTAAACTGGCTTTCTGCCGGCCACCTGCAGCTGGCCCTGAGGATCGTATCACATGCCTTCACTCTTAGATCACTTTTCATAAGCCGTGTCTTTGAGGTGGGCTCCTGTGGCACCTCCTTTTCCACTACAGGTAATGAAATAGAACGCAGGGAAATCACTTGATGCCAAAAGGAAGTGAGGGGAAAGGCAGCCCAGCTCTGGTGCAAGGGGACAGGGTTTTGGAATCTCTCAGAACTCCTGGAAGGAATGCTGCAGGCACTCCAGAGCCCCACTTAGAGCAGATCACCAATATTTTGAATAATGAAAAAGGAGAGGGAAGGCTTGACAAGACAGGGTTAAAACCTGAGCATAGACTACTAATATCAAAGAAAAGACAAAAAGAGACTTGCAGCTCTCAGATGGAAAAATGGAGAGATGGCTGAGATCCTCCCACAGGCAGCAAATGTAGGTTCCAGGGAAGGATCTTGTCAAGGTCCAACCAAAGATGGAAGGTCAGTGGGAGCTGGCCGGGGACGGATCTCATCAAAATCCAACCAAGATGAGGTCGCAGAGCTCACTGGTCTGTGTTCATCCATCCATATTCACCCCTATATCTTTATCATGCCAGTTGAATTCACTTGGATCACCAGATATCCCTTACATTTGGATTTCTTAGGAAAATAAGGAGGGAGAAGAATGATGGAAGGAGGAGGGGGTGGGCATAAAGAAACCCCAAAGTCCATGAAGCACATTACATGACTTTTGCTTGAGCCTGGACACTTTGCTTCTCCAAATGGATTTATAGCCCTGAACCAAAGCTAACAAAGAAAAGACAAACATGTCACTGAAAGTAACATGTTGACATGTGTTGATGTCTCGGCCAAAATTTATAACACAACCCAGAGAAAACACTTGAGATGCACAGCCATGCGTCCCAGTTGATGGCATGTTTCCTCAGGTCTCTGAGGAATTCTGAAAGGAGATACCCCAGACAGATCAAGGCGAGCAAGGAAAGCTGGGAACAGTGGCTCTTGGTCCTGCGCCTGGAGGCTGTGAATAAAACTTAACCTTTGTATTGTGATGCTAAAGGCAGACATAACAGAAAATCCGGATTTGGGAGAAATGGAAAAGAATCGTTGTCAGATTGGATGAAACTTTTGGAGAAGAATCAGTAGGAAAAAAAGGATATATATCTATATTTGTTTATGTACACACAAACATGCATGTACTGAAGACGCCTCGGTAGGTATGCACAATACACATTTAGGGCGCACTCAGCCAGCTCTGCAGCGAGGTGGAGGCTGTGCAGCCCTTGTGCATAGGTGCACATGTGCACACACGGCCCACTATACACATGCACACACACACACACACACACACAATTTGCTTCACACAACGGAATTATTATATACCCTTTTTAGCTAAGAAGGAAGGGGGAGTTGAGCCTTAGCTGCGGGTATGAAGTTGCTAATAGTAGGAAACTGCTTATTCTGAAAACATCTACAATTCCACTTAATCTCACCTTGGCTCCAACCCAACCCCACAGAGCCCTGTAGATTTTGCAGAGATACAGAGGTTCAGAAAGGGTACTAGAATGCTATTTTGAAAAAAGCCCTCATTTCTTGGGGCCCCTCTGGATTCCTGGTACAAGGGATTGGCTGCCCCTTCAGCCTTGTGGAGGGGGTGCCAGGCAGGGTTGGAATCCAGAACAGCGTCCTCCTCTTTGGGCACAATTTTTGAGGGGCTTGCCTTACTCTGAAGTGTGGTGAGGTATAGATGGGACTGTTGGATCCTCACTGGCATTACCTAGGAATGGGGCAGTTTTCTGGCTTAAAAACAATTTGTTCTTACTTATTGATTTTTTTTTCCTATCTCTGTCTTGCAGACACAAGACTGGACAAGCACTTCTTATTTCTCTTTGGCAGTCTCTGGATCCCTGGTAGCCCAAGGTCCACAGGCGTGTGTCACAGTCAGGCTACAGTGGAGCCAAAGATTCTGAGTCCAGCCAGTCCCGTCTTTATCTAAACCTCTGGTTCTAGTTACTTGTTTCTCAG
>NW_003852426.1:16166411-16186613 GCF_000181295.1 Otolemur garnettii
GCACATGTTTCAAAATGAAAAATAAAATCTTAATAAACACCAAGAGTTGAGCGACAATCAATGAAACAGCAGAGAAAACACTAGAATCACTGGATCCATGAGTAACCATAATGTTAGGAAAAAGGTATAGTTTCTGGTTCTGTCCAGTCTCCTGTATGTTCAGATGGAGTGAAGACTAACCACAGAAGCCTGTTACCCCTTGACAAATTAAAACAAAACCCTTGCCGCCCCCTGGTACCCACTATCATTTTGAAAAAGTTGAATAGAGAGCATCAATTCTGGTTCATTGAGGTTCTCTTCTTGAGTTTCAATGTTAGGAACTCTTCCTTTGTGTGTTCAGGTTCCAAATGAAAACTTCATTAATGAAGAGCTATGAAAAAAGGGGGCTTTGGCAGGGCTCTCATAGTCTAACAAGCCCAGTGAAGAATTTGTGGTGTGAAGATGGCCTCTAAGTCCAGTGCAGAGCCTACTCTGGGGTCTCCTCGCTGCCCTGCTCTCAATAGCTTGTCCCATTCCCTTAACTGACTGTGGCCACATGATTTAAATAAGTTAAAAGGAAGTGGGAAATCGGAACTGCTTCCATGGATCCATTTATCTGATCCTTGTGTAATACTAAAAAGAAGGTAACATCTGGCTTATTCTATGTGAGTTTGAGAAAAAATGGCATGTCAGAAAAGAGAGCTTTTTCTTGAAGAATTCGTTCTGACTTAATCTTCTTCTTGAATAAGAATCATTTTCTTCCTCCCCAGCCATTCTTTAGATCAATCCCACACAGTGAGTCGCTGGTATATTAAGTGGTATATTAAGGCAGGAGGTATTAAGGGACTTGTCCAGGCTGATTCATGATCCTGGACACTCAAAGAAGATCAAGTTCTAGCCTATGAGGGGATTAGGAAGGTGAATAAGTGGTCACCTCTGGATGGTGCAACTTGACCCCAAGTTCCATATGGAACATGAGGCAGTGCAGTGTGGTGGAAAGACAGGAACAACTTTAACTAGCAAGCAGGGCTCTGGAGCCCCAGCCCAACACTGCCTAGTTCTGTGCACACGGGTCAGGTACTTAGTCTCTTGGAAGCTCAGTCCTTTCATCTGGGAAATGGGGAGAACAGTAGATAATGTGACAATTTGGTCATGGTAGAGATTTTTGGCATTGACATTAAATTTTATGATGCTAAAAGAAACTCATCAAAATGTCAGCTTTAAGTATATGTGTATATGTGTGTGATGCTTGTATATATTTGAATGAGCAGGATATTAACTATGGAACAGGATGTGTGGGAGGAATTACTGACTTTTTCTTCATTTATCATTGCATTGCTTAACTTGTTACTTTTGTTTTTAAAGAGATCTAATTGATAAAAATTAAAATCCATTTTAAAAACTGTCAGCTTTTAAAAAACTACCAAATAATTTCTGAGGAAGACATTTCTACTTGTCCCTGGGCCCTCTCTGAGGGGAGAGAGAAGGCTTGAGCAGAGACAGAGGGGATGGTTGGGGTCAAAGATGGAACAAGTTCAGGGACAGGCTGAGGGTTCAGAGGTATCTCCTCAAAACGCCATTTCTGGAATGTTAGATTCTTAGGCTTGGGAGGTGGTTTACATGAGATGGTATCTGTGAAGAGCATAGCACAAGGCAAGCACACCCCTCACCTGTCCCCTCCTCCTCCACTCTTCCATTCTCCCTCACTCCCTCTGGCTAGTTTCAGAGCTGATGCTCTTTTTAAAAATGTTTTTTTTTGTTTGTTTGTTTTTTAGACAAGGCCTTGCTCTGTCATTCAGGGTAGAGTGCCGTGGTGTCATCATAGCTGACAGCAACTTCAAACTCCTAAGCTCAAGTGATCCTCCTGCCTCAGCCTCAAGAGTAGCCTGAACTACCGGAGCATATCTCAATGCCCAGCTAATTTTTCTAATTTTTTGGTGGAAATGGGATCTTACTCTTGCTCAAGCTGGTTTTGAATTCCTGGCCTCAAGCAACCACACTTGGCCCAGAGCCCACACTCTTAATCCTAGGCCATAGTGCCTCTGAAACTGGCCATCTCACAAACAGAACCCTGTCATGATACAGAAGGGGCTGATATTGATTATTCTGGTGTCTGCTGGGTGCACAGCCATAGTCCTCAGTCAATTAAAAGATGGCGTTTGTTCAGTCTCCCTCTACCACCTAAAGGACCCCCTTCTCAAGGATCTTTTGGGTCTATTGATTCTGTCTATTCTGGGTCATTAGCTAACCATTCACTTGTCCCCAGCTAAACCAAAGGAAAGTGAGACACTGTCCAGGCTTCTAGGAGCCCAGCTTGGAGGTGAACTGGGCTCAGAAGGGTGAGGGGCAAACAGTAGGGGCTTCAGGGACACATTGTATAGGAGGGGCCAGGAAACCAGGGAGGAGGCTGAGTTGGCCAAGAACCCCAAGTAGGTCTTGCTTGTCTGAATTGATCCTTGGGCTCAGAACCACTCTGCTTTAGGCCTGACTGGGAACCTTGGAGGGAGGTGTTGGGAAAAGTTCACAACTTGGGATTATTTTAATATTTTAATTGTTTAATCACTCAGAAATAGCAGGGATTTTCTTCCTTTCCACAGCCTACTTTCTTTTGAGTCCACATCCATGTTGGGGAAGAAATCTTTGAGAAAGTCACATAAAACTGATTTTTTTCATTAAGTGACAAAATTCTCCAAGTTACATTGCATGATGAGGTCAACATGGGGTGGTGGGGGGTGCTTTGCTTGGTTTGGAGGTACACCTTTCTGAGTTATTCAGGAATCTAAGTCCCCTTCAGTCATAAAAGATCTTGGAATATCTCCTGTGGGTGGAGCAGAGACTGAATCCTGGGTTGCAGAAGAGAGAGATACCTACCCTTCACTCTCCATGCTGATACAGACCATCATACAACTTTTATTTTTCTTGTCGAGTAATTTCAATCCCCTTCCTACACTAAAAAGTATACTTCCATATCATTCTTAAGGCCTACTGTGGATCCCACAAGATGAAGGCTCCTTTTACAATTTTTTTAAACTTCATAACCTATTTTCCTGGTTGCTTGCAATGGCATCCTCCTCCATTTAGCAAGCTGGGAAAATATCTCCAAGAAGAAAGCAGAGGCTGCCTGGCCTGATGTGAGGGGCTACTCCCAGAGGCCCATCTTGGCTCGAGCCCCCTCCTGGCCATGGGCCGGATCCCAGTCCCCCGATGTTTGCAGCCACAGTACACATGTGACATTTCTGCCAACACACACAATTATACTATACCTTAATTAGAAACCCTCTCTTTATACCAGGGAAAGCCTCAGCTGCTTGTCAACAAAAACATATTTGTACCGTGGCTTTAAAAACACATACACATAAATTGCCAATTATTCCCCATTCATAGACTCTGGCAAGACATTGGGAGAGCTGTTTGCTTTCCCTTAGGCCAAATTAAGACTTGCCTTTCATGGCAACTTATTTGCTGGAGTAATTTTCCACCTCATTTAATTAGGCTAATTGATTCAGCAGCCCTGTCAAGGGACAAGGCAGTGCTGGGTGCTTGGGGGCAAATTACTCTCAACTGGCTTTGAGCAAAGATCTGATTAGTTTTCCTGTTTTCAAACCCAGATTGGCCTTTTTTACCTTGTGTGCCTGAGTTTGCGGCACACTGGTAAGGACATGCGGAGAACCACTAATTTATTAAGTGCTTTGAAAAGAGCTGGGTGCTGAACCCAGGTGGGGGTGATTCCAAGCAAGGAACAATTAGCCCACTGAAGCCTGGCTGTGAATTGAAATAACTGGACCTGGGGAGATAGTGAATTGAGGAGATTCCATTTCAACTAAGTATTGTTATTCTCTTCAACTGCTAGTTGGGATTTTCCAGGAGGCATTCTGTAGGCCATGTTCTAGTGTATCCAATTCATGAGTTGTTATGAACTGGATGAGTTGTTATGAACTGGATGAGTTGTTATGAATGGTTTTTAGGAAAAATAAATAAGAGGTAGTTACTGAGATCTTACTGAATGAGTTTCCATCCTCATGCTGCCTTTTTGGCACATGTGTGTTTCATGGGATATTAAATGTGCAGGAATGGCCGCACAACAAAAAGTAAACACCTAGCAGCCATTGTTCATGGAGGTCACACTGTGGAGGGCTATTTTTCGTGTACTCCTCATTACAATCTAATGCATGAGGTATGATCACAATCACCATATACAGGTGAGACAACAGAGGTACCAGAGGTTGAGGGGCTGGTCCAAAGTCACACAGCTGAGGAGCATGGAATCAGGATTCAAACTCTCTGTTCTTAGCCACCACTCTAGGATGTGCTTCTGATGCAAAAATAGTCACATTTATAAGACATGAGAGAGGGAACGTTATGAGAGAGGATCATGTGTCCTACTACTGCATTGTTATGTAAACTTCCTCCTGTTATATTAGCGAAGAAAATGAGACTGTGTTTCAATGTTGGTCTAAAACAGGAGTTGGCAAACTTTTCTGTAAAGGGTCAGCTGTAAACAACTTAGGGTTTTCTGACCATGTATGGTCTGTGTTGTAACTTGTCAACTCTACTTTGTAGTGCAAAAGCAGCTATAGACAGTATGTACACAAGTGGGCATGGCTGTGTTCCAATAAATCTTTATTTACAAAATCAGGTGGCTGGCCAGATTTGGCCCACAGGCCAAAGTTTGCCAACCTGTGGTCTAAAAAATGCTATTTGTATGGGCTTAAACCATCACAAAAACATTCTGAAATCTTAAAAACCAAACCAAACATATAATCCATTTATTTTCCTTATAATATAAATGCATTCATGTTTTTAAGCCCAGGCTCACTGATTTCTCCAGGTTCACTCACTCTCTGTGTTTTAGTGAGTTGCATAAACCTGAATTTGCCATTTCCCCAACCTAAAAGCAAGGGTGGCCAGGCCACCCAGGGAAATGGTGAATGGTGGGTGAGAGGTAGAGCCCCTCTCTAATAAACAACCTGGACTGTTTATTGGGTTTTTGAGACAACTAGGCCTCAGGGAAATTCCAGGAGCCTGAGGTTGGCAGAGACACATAGTGGGGTGTACCCTGTTGTCACTGACCAATGGCAAATGTGCCCTTACTCTGTATGCCATCAAGAACACCTCTGTAATAATATTCCTGTCCTCATTAAGTTTGAGTTTGCAAGGAGACTCTTTAAAGCCAAGTTAAATACTCTGAGGCTTTATGTCTGCGATTTAGGCAGCCGCCACCCAGAGGGGGAAATGCCTAGCATTAGAGCTTCTCCCACAGAACAAGACTGGGGTAGATTACCTTCCAGAAAAACGAGCATAGCTCAGCCAATATTGTAATTACAATAATACAGTCTTATAAGGGAAAAAAGATAAAGCAACTTTAACATTCAAACGTACAAGACTCAACAACAAAATATAATAGGTATATATGGAAATTTAAAGAAATGAAAAATGTAGTTTTAAAATGTGAAGAGAGATGGGGAGAAAGTAACAATTTTTTAAAAAATTTTTTTCTATCTTGTTATATAGATCATATCTTTTTTAATTAGAAAATCATCAAATGTGAACTCCTTTAAAACATAATAATGATAAAACAGTGGCCTCACCTTCTGCTATGACTTAAATGTGTTCCCTAAAGGTTCATATGTGAGAAACTTAGTTCCCACAACAGTGCTGGGAGGTGAGACATTTAAGAGGTCATTAAGTTGTGAGGGCCCTACCCTGGTGGCTGTATTAATGTCATTATTATGGGAGTGAGTTAGTTATCAGGGTTGTAGGTTATTAGAAGAACATGTTTGACTTCTTCCTTCTCTGTCTCTCTCCTGTGCTCTACTGCCCTTTTACCTTTCCCTTATGGGATGGCTCTGCAAGAAGGCCCTCACCAGAAGTGGCCCCTTGATTTTGAACTTCCAGAGTCTAAAATTTAAGCCAGACTTACTGCTGATGTTGTTCTATATTTGGTGGCGGGGTCTTGCTTTTGCCCAGGCTGGTAAGGAGTTCCTGTCCTTGAGGGACCCACCCAGCCAGGCCACCCAGAATCCTGGAATTTTGGGTGTGGGTCAAAGCATACTGCTGAACACCACCATTTCTCCTGTCTCTCTCTTTTTCTCTTTCTGTCTTTCTTCTTTCCTTCTGTAATTTTTTTTCCTTTCACCCTCCACTTTTTTCTTTATTTTTTCTTTCCTTTCTCCCTTCTTACTCTTTACCCTTCTCTTCCTATACCAAAAGGACACTTCAACACTTAAGCACAGGGACAAGATAATTTAAAGTGAAGGATGAAGTGAGAGGAAAAAGTAGAGAAAATAAGTGAACAAGAAGAAAACATACATACATGAAGAGGAACCAACAGAAAAAATTTTAGGTAACATGAAAAACCAGAACAGAGCAACACCCCTGACACACAAAGAATCATGAGGTAGCTACCACAGAGGATTCCACCCATAAATAAATAATGGAAATGACAGAAAGGGGATTTAAAATATGAATGGCAAAAACAATGAAGAGAAATGAAGAGAAAGTGGAAAATAATCAAAAGGAAATCCAAAAATAGAACCAAAAAATGGATGAAAGATATGAAGAATATGGACTGGATATAGTGGAGCTTAAGGAATTGAAGGAATTAATCAGGGAACTTAAAGATGCAGTAGAAAGTATCAATAACAGATTAGACTATGGAGAAGAAAGAATCTCAGAGCTAGAGTATAACACTTTTGATCTAATCAAGGCATTTACAATGTCAAAAAAGAATAGCAAAACAGCATAATAATCACTTAGAGAATTATGGGACTTCACAAAGTGTTCAAACATGAATTATTGGCATTCCTGAAAATGGAGAACAATGTAAAGAAATGAAACCTCACTGGAGGATATCTTAAATGAAAACTTCCCAAACATTATCAAAGATTCCAACACACTTCTTTTAGAGGGATATCAAAATTTTGGTCATCTCAACACAGAGTATATCCAAGACACATTTTAATTAATCTTTCCAAAGTCAAGATGAAAGAGAAAATTCTATAAGCAGTCTAGAGTAAATACCAATTGACCTACAGGGGCAGATCCATCAGAGCAACAGCAGACTTTTCAGCTGAAGCTTTTCAAGCCAGAAGAGAATGATCAACCTCTTTTAACTTTCTTAAACAAAACAATTTTCAGCCCAGAATTCTGTATCCTACTAAATTAAGTTTCAAAATTGATAGAGAAATCAAATCTCTTTCTAACATGCAAACATTGAGGAAATTTGCCACAACAAAACCAGCTCTACAGGAAATACTTAGATCTATTCTCCACATTGACCATCACAACAGGCCACCAGCAAAGTAAATACCAGGAACTAAAGGACAAATCTTAGTTTCCTCAATGGTACAAATGATAAAACTAAGCAATGAATTTTCACAAAATAAGATGAATAGAACTCCACCATATTATCAATTTTCTCAATAAATGTAAATGGCTTGAATTCCCCACTGAAGAGGTACAGGCTGGCTGATTGGATAAAAAAGCACAAGCCATCTATATGGGTCTCCAGGAAACACATCTAACCTCAAAAGACAAAACAAGATTCAGGGTGAAGCTTTGGAAAACAATATTTCACGCAAATGGAAATCAGAAGAAAGGAGGGGTTGCAATCTTATTTTCACATACAAGTGAATTTAAAGCAACTTAAGTTAAGAAAGACAAAGATAGTCACTTCATAGTGGTCAAGGGAACAATGAAAGAAGACATTATAATTCTAAATATTTATGTACCCAACTTAAATGTTCCCAGTCTTGTGAAACAGACCTTAATTGCTCTAAACAATATGATATCATATAATATCAATTGTTCTAGGGTGATCAAAACATATACACAACTTAACAAATGCAATCAGTGTAACCTAATTCTTTGTACCCCGAATGAATCCCAAATAATAATAATTAAAAATATATATATACAGAACACACCATCCCAAAGCTAAGAATATACATTCTTCTTGTCAGTCCATGTAACATTCTCCAAAATAGATCATATCCTAGGACACATATCAAACACCAACAAAATTAAGAGAATAGAAATTATACCTTTTATGTTTTCAGACTACAAGGCAATAAAACTCCAACACAAATTTTCAACACCACATAAAGACATGGAAACTAAACAACCTTATGCTGAATAACAGTTGGGTCAAGAAAAAGATAAAGGAAAAAATTATTAAATTCCTCAAACATGAAAACAATGAAGCCACAAGCTACCAAAACTTGTGGGATATGGCAAAAGTAGTCCTAAAAGGGAAATTTATTGTGTTAGATATGTATACCTGGAAAACAGAAAGAGAGCAGCACATCAACAATCTAATGAATCATCTCAAGGAAATAGAAAAGGAAAAGCAATCTAATCCCAAACCTAGCAGAAGAAAATAAATAACTGAAATTAAATAAAAAATAAATTAAATTGAAAACAAAAGAATCATTTAGAAAATTAATGAAAGAAAAAGTTGATTCTTCAAAAAGATAAATAAAATTAATAAAACTTTGGCCAGATTAACTAGAAACAGAAAAGTAAAATCTCTAATAACCTCAATTAGAAATGACAAAGGGGAAATAACAACAGATATCACAAAGGTACAGGAGATTATCTCCGATTGCTTCAAGAAACTCCACACTCAGAAATTTGACAATGTGGACGAAATAGACCAATACCTGGAATCACACAATCTCCCTAGACTTAATCAGGAAGAAATAGATTTCTTGAACAGAACAATATCAAGCACTGAAATTGAAGAAACAATAAAAAGCTTCCAACAACAACAACAGCAACAAATTAAGCCCTGGACCAGATGGTTTCACACTAGAATTTTATCAAACCTTCAACAAGAGCTTGTACCTATACTGTAGAACCTATTCCAAAACATTAAAGAGGAAGGAACCTTCCCCAACTCAAGCAAACATCACCCTAATACCAAAACTAGGAAAGAATCCAATTAAAAAGGAGAACTACAGACCAATTTCATTAATGAATATTGATGCAAAAATATTCAGTAAAATCTTAGCTAACAGATTACAGTTATAGCTATAATTAAAGAAATTATCCACCATGATCAAGTAGGCTGCATCCCAGGAATTCAAGTTTGGTTTAACATACAAAAATCCATAAATATAATTCATCATGCCAGTAGAAGCAAAACAAAAACCATGTGATCTTCTCAGTAGATGCAGAAAAAGCATTTGACAAAATTTAGCATTGTTTTCTAACAAGAACACTTAAGAAAATAGGCATTGGTGGCTGGCTCATTTCTTAAACTGATCAAAGCCACAGCTAATACCATGCTTAATAGAGTAAAACTGAAAGCTTTTTTGCTTAGAACTGGAAATGGACAAGGATGTCTTCTATTGCCACCTTTATTCAACATAGTGCTGGAAGTTCTAGCTAATGCATTCAGGCAAGAGAAGGATATAAAGGGCATCCAAATGGGGGCAGAGGAGATAAAACTCTAGCTCTCTGCCAATGATATGATCTTATACTTAGAAAACCAGTTGAGAGACTCAATCATTGGAGTGATAAAGAAATACAGTATTGTCTTAGGGTATAAAATCAAAGTACACAAATCAGTAGCCTTTGTACATGCCAATAACAGCCAAGTTTGAGAAGCAAATCAAGGAAGGACACAATTCCCTTCACAGTAGCTGCAAAGAAAATGAAATACTTAGAAATATACCTAACAAAAGAGCTGAAGGATCTCTACAAAGGAATTATGAAACCCTAAGAAAAGAAATAGCAAAAGACATTAACAAATGGAACAACGTACCATGTTCCTGACTGGGAAGAAACAACATTGTTAAAAAGTCCACCCAAAGCAATCTACAGATTCAATGCAATTCCCATTTAAATACCAACATTATACTTTGAAGAACTGGGAAAAATAGTTCTTTATTTTGTATGGAACCAGAAAAAAACCCTTATAGCCAAGGCAATTTTTAGTAATAAAAACAAAGCTGAAGGCATCACTCTACCAGACTTCAGGTTATATTACAAGTCCACAGTGATCAAAACAGCATAATATTGACACAAAAATAGAGACATAGACATAGGGAACAAAATAGAAAATCAAGAGATGAATAGTCTCTTATAGCCATCTGATCTTCAATAAACCAAACAAAAGCATACAGTGGGGAAAAGAATCCCTACTCAATAAACGGTGGTGAGAAAACTGGATATCCACAGTAAAAGACTGAAACTGGAGCTGCACCTTTCACCACTTACAAAAATTGACTCAAGATGGATGAAAGATTTAAATCTAAGACATGAAATGATAAAAATCCTAGAAGAAAGTGTGGGAAAAACTCTTGAGGATGTTGGCCTAAGGAAAGATTTTTATGAAGAACACTTCAGTGGCAATTGTAGCAACAACGAAAATAAACAAATGGGTAGTCTTTCCCCCACTGAATGTTTTTAATAGGCTTATCAAACACAATTCATAATTTCCAAGACATGGAAACAGCCCAAGTGCTCATCGACCCATGAATGAATTAACAACTTGTGGTATATGTATGTCATGGAATACTATGCAGCCATAAAAAGATGGACATCTTCACATCTTTTATATTTACCTGGATGAAGCTGGAACATATTCTTATTAGTAAAGTATCTCAAGAATGGAAATAAAAGTACTCAATGTACTCAATACTACTATGAAATCAATATATAATCACCTACACCTTCATATGAATGATAAAACATAACTGTAGTCCAGAAAGTAGAAGGGAAGAGGAGAGAGAGAGAGGTGAGAGGAGGGAAGGTATTTGGGGGAACTTCACTTAATGTGCATAATGCAATGGTACATTTCAAAACTATTAAGAGTATAATTGTCTTACAACAACAAATAAGCAAGTGAAGTGATGGATGTGTTAATGAGTTTGATGTAAGCATTTCACATTTTATATCAAATCAGTACACTAAACTCCATAAATGTGTCAATGTACACAGTCATAATTTAATAAAAAGTAAACAAATGGGCCTTAATTAAGCTGAAAATCTTCTGCACAGCTAAGGACACAAAAATCAAAGCAATTAGACACCCTTCAGAATGGGAAAGATATTTGCATGTTAGGAATCTGACAAACAGTTAATAACTAAAATCTACAGAGAACTCAGTTATCAACAAAGGAAGAGCAAACAATTCTATCTATCACTGGGCAAAAGAGATGAACAGAACCTTCTCTGAGGAAGACATACAAGTAGCTAACAAACACATGAAAAAGTGCTCATCACCCCTAGTCATCACAGAAATGCAAATCAACACCACCCTGAGATATTACCTAACCCCAGTGAGAATTGCCCACATCCCAAAATCTCAAAGCTGCAGATGCTGTTGTGTGTGTGGAGAGAAAGGAACACTTTTACATTGTGGGGACTACAAACTAAAATAGCCTCTTTTGGCTCGGAGCCTGTGGCTCAAATGGCTAAGGCGCCAGCCACATACACCTAAAGTGGAGGGTTCAAATCCAGCCTGGGCCCACCAAACAACAATGATGCTGCAACTAAAAAATAGCCAGGCATTGTGGCGGGTGCCTGTGGTCCCAGCTACTTGGGAGGCTGAGGCAGGAGACTCGTTTGAGCCCAGGAGTTGGAGATTGCTGTGAGCTATGATGCCATAGCACTCTACCCAGGGGTACAGCTTGAGGCTCTGTCTCAAAAAATAAAAATAAAAATAAAAATAAAATAGCCTCTTTGGAAAGAAGTATGGAGAATCCTAAAAGATCTCAAATTAGACCTCCTATTTGATCTCTCAATCCCTTTACCCAGAAGAAAAAAAAAATCATTTTATCATGAGACATTTGCACAAGAGCATTTATCATAGCTCAATTTACAATCACCAAGATGTGGTGACAACCTAAATACCCATCATCCCAGGAATGGATTAACAAACTGTGGTATATGTATACCATGAAATATTGTTTAGCCATAAAAAAGATGGAGACTTTACATCTTTTGTATTAACCTGGATGGAGTTGAAACACATTTTTTTTTTTTTTTAGTGAAGTATCACAAGAATGGTAAAGCAATTATCCAATGTACTGAATACTAATATGAAGCCAATAGATGATCTAATACATGTCCACATAAGAGAAAAACTCTCATTCAATTCAAGTTGAGGGGAGGAGCAAGGAGAAGGGGGGAGGGAGATCGGTGTGTTCCCCCTTAATGAGGACAATGTAAGGATATATGGCACACCTCTTGGGTGTGGGACACAACTACAAGAGGGACCCTATTTGACAAATGCAAACATTGTAACCTAGTTGTTTGTACCCTCACATTAACCTGAAATAAAAATAAAATAAAAATTGAGTCAAATAAATTTCTATTCATTATAAATTACTCAGTCTCAGATATTTTGTTATAGCAGTACAAGATAGACTAAGACACACTCTAAAATAAAGAGAAAAGATCTCCTTTCATAGAGTTGTTAGCTATTATTTTTATTATTTCCAGAGACACAGATGCCTTTGAGAACAGAGATATAGGCTACAGTGGTCTAATATGGCTATTTTGTTATAGCCACAGAATGACATAGGAAGAAAAAGGGTGGCTATCCCAGCCTCGCAGAGTGCCTCTGCTGGTTCTGAAGATGTTGTACTCAGAGAGAGCTTCAGATGGGTATGTGGAAATGGCTACAGATGCCTCAAGAAGGCCAAGCTTGGAAGATCCTTGAAAAGCAGGGTGGCCAAGGTACCACATACCGGCACCTTCAAGAGAGATAATTTGGTGGTTTTTCTCAGTTCTTTCAAGGGTATAGACTTGCTCCTGTATTTACAGGTCCTCTCACTATTTGCTCTCTTATTTGCTCTCTTCTGTATCCCTTCTTCCCAAGCATATGCTATTGTTCTGCTCTGTTTTACTCTGCAGACAGTGTTGTCCAGCACGAGGAAGGTAGTGTACAATTCCTGCTTAAGTTCCTGATGAAGACTTGCCAACATAACCCTGTGGATAAGGGCTGAAGTTTATACTTGAGAATCACCAGTGCTGCAAATGAAAGACTCATTAGAAATAAAAGTGTTGTTACTCATCAGCTTTGTTGCAGGAGTCTTTAATGCTAAATTATAAGAAGAACACTGTCCCAAGATTCAAAATTCTGGATGCATTATGTAGACAACTTGATCAACAAGGCTATAAAAGTGTCTCTGAGAGAGAGAGAGAGAGTGATTTAAACGTTTTCCTTTTGTTAGAAAAACAGCTTGTAGGTTCTCATGTAAAATTAACTACATGTCTTTCAGTAAGATCTTGGAATTTGTTATATTTTCATTTGTTGAACAGGTATTTATTGAGTACCTCCTATCTGACAGACACTGTGTCAGACACCAAGATATAAGGATGTACATGACACAGTTCCTGCCCTTGAGGAGCTTCTTGACCAATTCACTATTGGACAAATGTACTTGGAGTACTTACTCTTCTTTCTTTGAAGTTCCTCTGGGTAGGTTGAACATGCATCCTAGTTTACTCAGGAAAGTCCCAGTTTAGGCCTATTTTCCCTGTGGAAGAGTGTCCTTCACTCTCCAAAATGCCTCAGTTTGGTTGATATTGTGATACAGACACCCTAACCATAGGCCCTGAAGAATGTGCATAGGAAGACACATTTTTACCTGGTAAACTACTTTTCTGTTTACCTTTGGTGGAACCAGGACTGAACCTTTATCCAGAGCAGAGTTAATCGAATATTCCACCACCTTAAAAATTTAGGCTGAGACCTGCAGGTCAAGCCAAGCAGAATTAAACTTTGGAGTTGAGTTTGTGGCCAGATCAGTTGCTGTACTGTAACAACCTAAAGGCATTTTTGCAAGCTGTCATTATGGGGGGAAAGGAACCCAAAGCTTGGAAATAGGCCGGAGATGGATGTTCTGTCTTCTTGTCAATAGTGGGTCAGAGATCACCTGAGCTTGCTGAAAAGCTTTTACTATTCTTTATCTCTTCTTCCGGTATCTCCAGAGGGCACCTGGGAGTAGGATAAGACTGCCTGTTTGAGAGAGTTCCAGGAGTCCCCCTGCCATTCTCTTTCCCTTTCCTGGGGACTTCTGCTCTCTCTGAAGTCAAAGGAGGGAGGCCTTAAGAAAATTACTCACACATTTTTATGTAGATGCTTGTAAGTGAGTTCAACCATGGAAGCACATTCTATTCCCCAATTGTGACATACAGTCACCAGGCTTGAGAAACTCAAGGAGAGAGATAGCATAGTGAACCACCAGGAAGAGATAAAGACTGACCCTTTATTGTTCCTCATTCCTAAGAGTATGAAAAATATATCCTGTACATGTCATGGGACACAGATTTCAGGTTAGGAAGGGTAATTGAGACTTGAGTTCATAGTCTTGCCAGAGACCTGGCAGTTGGAACAAGAGCAAGTAGATGAATCCACTGGGAATCGGACAGGTGAAAGATGTGGCCTTGGTCTCCAGGAGACCCTCCCATGCCCAGGAGGTCTTCTTTAAACTGAGCCCCTTATCAGCAAGGCTGTGGAAACCACCACCTGTTCATATTGAGTGCACAGATGATGAGCTAATTCAGCAGGTACCATCAACCAAGGTGAAGTCTGGAAAATTCTGAAAGCTCACAGTGAGCATTTATATGACAGGATATGTACCATCCATCCCTCTGATCTCTATCCCAACATAAGAGTGAAGAAGAGGCAGAAGTATCCACCCTGGCCAAGCCAATGGAACTCCATGTGTAGCCCTCCCTGAGGTTGGGAATGTGAAAGGAAAAGAGCTCCTCCTGAGTATGGAACTGGAGATTTAAAATCCACTCTTACAGAACTGAAACAAGACTGCTATGATAATTATGGGTGACAGGAAAGACATGCTGTCATTTCAGGTTTTAAGAGTACCCCCACCCAGGGGAAAAGGGCCGTTCAACAGAGTCTAATTGGTAGCAGATACTTGATGAAAGATGCAGTTTCATGTTTATCTTTCAATGAGTTGAGACTCCTTATTTAATCAGTTTGTGGAGAAAATGATAATGGCTCCCTCAGGCTCTGCAACTGTCTTTCTTACAAATCTTAGACTCCAGCACACCCAGGTGTCACCACAAAGCTTCAGTTTTCCTGCCACCTAACACCTTGGTTACTGCTGCCCACATCCAGTGGAAACAAATCAAAGAATCATGTAAGGTAGGTAAAATCAGATACCCAACTTTATTAACACATTACAGTTGCCACACCCAATAAACAAGTCATGGTTTAGGTAACGAAAGTGTGTTAGACTCTGAGCCCAAGGCATAACACCAGTTTTTTTTTGCCATGTCTTAAATTATGCCAGTACACTTAAGTATGGCATCTGAATCTGGCCATCAAATATTGCATCAAATGGCTCCATGTAACTTTTATCATAACAATACAGGAACTCTGGAAAGTTGTGTGAGTGAGATGTTTAGGCATTTACATTTGTGCAGGAGGCACACAGCACTGGAGAACGCCTTAAACTGGAACCAAGAGTACTCAGGAGGGAACTTATGTTCCCAGGAGACACTGAAGATGAGAAGGCAGCTGTCTGATTGGAAGGCAGCAGGCCTTCCAAGACACTTTGGAATTGGCTTTCCTAACATTTCCTTGACTGAAATAAATCCCTTTTTATTTGATTCTGGACTAGTGAGGTTAGTATGATGGATATGTCAGGCTGAGGAGAGAAGTGAGGAGAGGAGAAGTGAGGAGACGTGTCCGTCAAGCTTGATGCCTACAGGGCCCAGTGGAGGAGCCAGCCTTCTGTTGGCCAAAATTCCTACCTGAGAACAATGTGGCTAGTTAATTCTGACTAACTACATCCATAACCTGCAAAGCAAGAAGGAGAATGTATCAACCTATTGTTGGAATGTATACAGTACTAAGCACAGAAACACTAGCTTGCTTTGCCTTGTTGCTAGTTGTGCCTAGATAAAGGAGAATTGCTGTCATTGCAATTCTGAAGACAGTTCATGGGAGCAACCTTAGAAGCGGTTTTAGAACATACCTTTTTTCTGCTCTTGTGAAGAATTTAGACACTCGTTCATCTAGACTGTGCATTCTCAACAGGAGCAATATTGCTCCCAAGGGGGCAAACATTGGCTGAGGACAGAATTAGATAACACACTGGTTTGTGGCTCTCCAAAGTTGAACTTTATTCAATAACTTGAACAGATACCCAGTATAACTTTGGTGTGCAAATTTCATGGAGGTAAGGGGAACACGTGGGAAATAAATATCTGAAAATGCTCCTTAGGGGGAGATGTAATGAAAAAAGTTTGAGAAACACTAATCTAGGGAAGAAAAATAGAAAATGGAGCCCTTTGAGTTTAAAATCCTGGACAGTGTGTGTGCGCTTTCTTAGCATGTATACATTCCTCTCTTGATGACTCATGTGAGAGAATCAGATTTATAGATGGCCTCTGTTTCTGAATGGAGATTAACTTCTGTTTTCTGGCTTCTCTGGAGGTCTTAGACCCAGAGAAAGATCCTCTGTATAACAAATCTTGCCTTTTTTTTTTTTTTTTCCAGGCTGCTTAAATGTTATATAGGCTTCAGGCTAGAAGGACTAGTTTCCAAGTTTCATCTCTCACAGACCCATTATCCTACCCTATTAGCAAGGTTCCAGGTCTACCGGTATTTTTATGACTTAGCATTAAGTGAATGTGGCAAAGTCTGGGATTTGATGAAGAGAATTTATTCCACACAAACATAAATGGAGAATGAGTTCCCAGGATGTAGCCAGGCAAAGTCAGCTAATGTGTGTGTTTCTGTGCACAGAGTACTGCATTCCAACAATAATTCGATACATTCTCCCTTCTTGCCTTGCATTTTGTAGACATAGTTAGTCAGAATTAATCAGCTACATCATTCTCAAGTAGGGTTCTTGGCCACCCAGATATTGGCTCCTTGCTGGACCCTGCAGACAGCAAGCTTGGCATGGTGGACATATCTCTTCACTTGTCCTCTCTCTCATCCTGACGTATCCATCATACCACCTTCCCTGGAGCACTGGCTGCCTGATGAAACACACCAGCACCATGGCCCAGTGCTTTTTGCCTGCCTTGGCAACTTCTGAGATGAGGAAGGGTGATGGGATCAGACAAAGACTGAGAGGTCTATGTGAGGTTTGAAGATACCACACCAATTTGCTTTAATAATCCTTGATTTTTGTACCTTCCAGAGATGCAAAGCTGTTTCAATATTGGACAATCAATGTAATTCACTACTTCAAAAGCTAAAGAAAAAAATCACATGATCATGTCAATTGATCCAAAAAATGTTTTCAACAAAATTAAGTAGCCATGCATGAAAAAATTCAGAAAATAAGAATAGAGGCAGCTTCACCAAATCTATTAAAGATTATCTGCAAAACACCTATAGCTGTCATTATACTGAAAGTAAAAGACTGAATGCTTTCTCCATGATTAGGAACAAAGAAAGAATTTCCACTCTCTCTCTCTCTTTTTTTTTTTTACAGGTATCAATTTATTTATTTCAATTAATATGAGGGCATAGATGATTAGGTTACATTGTTTGCATTTGTTAGATAAGAATGTCCACGCTTGCACCTCTTATTCAAACCTTATTCCTGAAGCTTCTAGCCAGGGCAATATAGCAAAAAAAAAAAAAAAAAAATTAAAGTCATGTAGATTGGAAAGCAAGCAATAAAACTGTCCATATTTGGGGATGACATGATTGTCTATGTAGAAAATCCCAAGGAGTCTACAAAAAAAATCCTATAAATAATAAATGGCTTTAGCAAGGTTGCATAATATAAGATATACTTATAAAAATCAATCATATTTCTATATACTAGCAAAGAGCACATAAATGTCAAAATCAAAAATATGATATAATTTATAATCACTCAAATTAGGTGAAATACTTAGATAGATGGAAACCTAACAGAATATTTTCAGAATTTGTACACTGAAAACTATAATTTCTAATGAGAAAAATCAAAGGCAATCTAAATAAATAGTGAAACATATGTTGTTTACAGATTAGAAGAAAATGTAGTAAGTGCATCAATTCTCCCTAAATTGAGATGCAGGTTTAACTCAATTGCTATCAAAATCCAAGCAAGGTATTTTTTGTAGATGTAGACAAGATTATTCTCAAATTTACATGAAAAAGCAAAAATAAAAAAAACTAGAATAACAAATGGTTTTGAAAATAAAGAAACATGGAGACAAATCAGTCTACCTACTTATGCTACACTAATCCAGAATTTGGGGTATTATTAGTTGTGTGATAGACACATACATCCATGGACAGCCCAGAAATAGACCCACAAAAATGTCTACCTGATGTTTGACAAGGATGAAAAAGCAACTCAATGGAAGAAGTGTGGTAGGCTTTTCAATGATGCTGGAGCAATTACGCATCCATAGAGCTGTCCCTCCAAAAGAAAAGAACCTTGATATAAACCACACAAAAACATAGAAGCAAATCTTCAGAATTTAGGGCTAGGCAAATAATTTTTCAAACTTGATACCCAAAGCACAGTTCATTACAGGACAAATGATACATTGAGCTCCATTAAAATTCAAAACTTTTGTTCTGCAAAAGACTCTGATGAAAGAACAAAAAGAGAAGCTACAGATAGGGAGAAAAGATCTAAGAAATAGACAAAGAACTCCCCAAACTCAACAGTGAAAAGGACAAACAATCCAATGAAAACATGGGCAAAAGACATGAAGAGATATTTCACCAACAAAGATAATGCAAATGACAAACAGGTGAAAAGTTTGTTCGGTCATCATTAACCCTTAGGAAAATCAAAGTTAAAACCACAAATAGATATTACTAAACATCTCTCAAAATGGCTAGAAGAAAAAGTAATGACGTAATGAAACGCTGGAGAGGACATGGAGAAACTAAATCACTACTACTACTATTATGTGGATAGTGGAAATGTAAAATGAAGCACCCACAGAAGTTTGGTAGTTTCTTAAAAAAAAAAAATAAAATAAAAAAATAAAACCAGTCACAGAACTACCATGTCCTTCATCACTTATACTTTTGGGCATTTGTCCTGGAGAAAGAAAAACTTGTGTTCCTACCAAAATTTCTACACACATGTTTACAGTAGCTTTATTCAAAATAGCTCCAAACTGGGAATAACCCAGTATCTTTCAATGGATGCATAGTTTAAAAAAAAACAAACCCAAACCTATTGTTAGGTGTAATATACCCATACCATGGAACATCACACAGCAACAAAAAGAATCAAACCACTGATAACACATAGAATTTTCAGAGAACTATTCTTAGTTTACAAAAAAAAAGCCACCTCTAAAAGATCACATGCCCTGTGATTGCATTTCTGTAGCATTCTCCAAATGACAAAATTATAGAAATAGAGAAAAAAATTCATGGTTGCCAATGTTAAGGCGGGGTAAGGGTGGGAGGAAAATGAACATGGCTATGAAAAGGCAACGCGAGGGATGTTGTGGTGATGAAAATATTCCACGTCTTGAATGTGAGAATCCCAATAAATATCCTAGGTGTGATATTATAGTATAGTTTTGTAAATTGTTACTACTGGAGGACACTGGGTAAAAATTATAAGGAATCTCTCTGCATTATTTCTTACAACTGCCCATCAACCTAAAATGATCTCAAAATACAATGTTTAACTCACGGGGGATATTTGGTGAAAAAGTAAGTGTTTCATCCGTCACCGTCTCTTAGTCCTTCAGTTCCTCAATCCAGGAGCAATTTTCCTACTTATCTGTCCAGAATATTTTATGAGTATACAAGCTCAATCAAAGAGGATGTGTGGTATTTCAGCATAGTTTCAGCTGGCATTAATCTTTTTATGAGTTTAATATCTTCTCATATAAGGGTGATCATATTCTTTTTCCTGTGAACTGTTCTTATCTTTCACCTATTTTTCTATTTGAGTCAAGTCATTTTTCTGCAGCAATTTGTAGGAATTTCACTGTGTATTGAGCAAATTAGCTTTTTATGATATGAGTTGCTATTACGTTTTTTTACAGTTCATCTTTAATTCTCCGGCTTTTTGTGGGGTTATGTTTTCCCACACAGAAATTTTTTAATTTTAATTGGTCAGATCTAGTAATTTTCTATATCTTCTGTATTTTGTGTCACACTTATATTTTTCTTCTGTATTTTGTGTCACACTTATATTTTTCTCTATAAATTTTTTAATCTCCCATTCCTTTAATAGTTTTTCTCTATAATTATTTTTGTTAATCTCCTCCCATTCTTTTAATAGTTTTATGATTTTATTTTTCGCTAGGGAC
>NW_003852426.1:16187098-16190384 GCF_000181295.1 Otolemur garnettii
TTTAGGTATTCTTCCAGTCTGAGGATGCTTACTCCTCCTCAACTCAGGGCAAGTGTGTCCCCCTTTCTCTGGCTGTTTCTCCTCTCCTATGTGTCTGTTCTCTCTGCAAGCCTTTTATCAGGCATAGACTTAGATTTTTTCCTGCCTGTCTCTTAACTTTGCTATCACATTTTATATCTCTTGTTGTTCCACATGATGAGACGTTTGCTCAGTTATAGATTTCTGATTGCACCGCCCCTTAGTCTTTTTGCTACTTAGCTTTATTCGACTTTGCTTTAGATGACAGTGTCATTTGAGAATCTTTATGGTTTTTAATCTCTAGGGATTCTTTCCTGTTCTCTGAATGCTTTTTCTTTTTTGTTTTTGCAATAGTAGCTTGTTTTGGGTTTCTAAATGCATTATCTTCTTAAAATTCTCTGTGGGCACTACTTTTTAAAATACCATTTCTATTTTCTGAATTATAACCACTCTCCTCATTTACCGGATCCTTTTATGGAATCAAATTTTCTTGACTGTTGGATGATGTTTGGCCATAGAGTTCCTTTGGTTTTATATGGAGCCATCTGCCCAATAGGCCTCTCTCATAAGCAGGGGCTCAGGCTGTCTGCTCTGCAGGGTGGGGTGCAGGCTTCTACTCATACACAGGGTGCATGGATGTGGGGCTGTAGCCTGGGGAACCACAGGGGTCACACTGAGGGGAGCATCAGGCTGTGGGTACCCTTCAGTGTATTTTACTCCTGGATAGAGCTGCCTTTTTGTTTCCCTAATAATCTAATCATAATGGCTAGACTTACCGAAAGATTTATTTTGATATAGTCTCAATTCCACACCGTGCGTGATCCTTCCTAGTCAGAAAACCTATGTTCTTCAGAGACTAACTCTCAAGTTTTATTCTGAGAGCAAAAGTTGTTAGCAGATGTAAGGTGCTATAGGAAGTGGAAAGGCCTTGCTGCCTCAGCAGTTTAAAAATAATAAATAACCCGAGGATTGCAAAAAGAGCCTCAACAGAATGTGAGGGCCCCGTCAAATGACTAATGCTCATAATTAGAACCATCGAGAGTCACTGTTTACAGTTTATTATACGATGAGAATTTTCTGTGTAAGAAGGTAGGGTAGTACTACGTATGTATTTTCTTTTAGAAAGTTTTGTGATCTCAATTAGAAGACTATAAATGTAAATGGATGAGCCTTATTTATTTGGTAAATGTACTAAAATAATGTCAGATAAATGAAGCATTAATCTGAGTGTAGTTGTGTGTGTCTGCATGTAGATGAAAGATGTAGATGTAGAGAAGGTCTTCACTTGGCTTAATACAACTTGGTCAACCACCAGGCTCGTGCTTCAGTGACCTATTAGGTGCCCAGCTCTGAGCTCCGTGCTGTGAACAATTCTTATGAAAGAGGAGAGCTGAACAGAGGGCCCCAGCCATATACTTTTCATAATTTAGTTGCACATTCATTATTCAGAGTTCTCTTAGTATTTCTTTTATGGACTTAGCTTGAGTAAGATCCTTTGTCTTCCTGAGATATTCAAGGTAACTGTGTATTCATACACTCTTGAGAAATAACTGTATAACTTGTTTTAAACTATGGAATCATCACTGCCCCCATGTATGATTTTAATGATCAGTGGAAGCATACATATGTCCTTAATGGATGAAATGTTCAACAGTTTTTTCTTCTTCACACCTTTAGCCAAAATAAATCTTGATATATCATATAAACAGATGTATACTAGATATCACTATATGTCTTCATTATGGTGAGATTTTATGTATGTGTGTGTGTATATATATTACATATAATATATTTACAACATATTTCTTTTTTTTTTGCATTGTTTTGGCCCGGGCTGGGTTTGAACCCACCACCCTCAGCATATGGGGTTGGCACCCTACTCCTTGAGCCACAGGCACTGCCCTACAACATATTTCTTAACAGAAAGGAAGCTCAATATAGTCCCCAGATTATGTGACTTATCTAACTATAAGGAACTTAAACATCTGTAAAAATTCATGAGAGCTTGTTGATAAATTTATGATTCAAGCTTTTGTCTCATTTCAAGAACTGATATTTTCCCCAATACTTTCATCACTAATTTTAGCTGTGTTTGTTTTTGCTAATTATTTATCTATCATCTATCTATCTATTGTATTTTAAGACAGGGCCTTGCTCTGTTGCCCCAGCTAGAGTGCAGTGGTGTCATCATAGCTCACAGCAACCTCAAACTCCCGGGTTCAAGTGACCCTCCTGCCTCAGCCTCCTGAGTAGCTGGGACTACAGGTGCACACTACCCCACATCTGGCTGATTTTTCTATTTTTTGTAGAGACAGGTCTTGTTCTTGCTCAGGTTGGTCTCAAACTACTGACCTCAAGGAATCTTCCCACTTTGTCTTCCCAAAGAGCTGAGATTACAGGCTTGAGCCACCACGCCCAGCCCCTAATCTATATAGGGTGCCAAACAATAGGTACACATTTTAAGAAAGGAGAAAACTATAACAAATTTGTAATGCTCAAGTCACAACATTAACTTCTGCAGTTACACAGATTCTCAGTGTGACTTGTATTCATCTTTTGATATTGATATATGTTATTACAATTTTAATATAGTTTTTCCTTTCTTCAAATGTATATACATTTTTGTCACCCTTTATATATTTATTAACATTATTGGAAGACAAAAAATCTTTACCTCTTATAAAATATATTAATATTTTTAAAAGTGTGTAACTATTGGCTTTTATAGAAGCTAAACCTCATTTTTTTTTTTTTTTTTCACTTTTTGTCACTAGCTTTCAAGGATGAAGTCTGGAAATCTTTTATGATTCGTTCACTGTGTAGGGTCTCTAGAGGGACAGATATTCACAGCAATTGGAAACTCCAAAATTCTAGAAGTGTTTATATACAACATGTACAGGTGACTTGCAGAGGAGCCACAGGGAGGGCAAGAGGCAGGGTGACAACAGACATATCACCACCCCTAGGGCCAGAGAAGAGAGAGAGTGGAGGCAGGAGCTATCATTGTCAGAATCAGAAAGCAGAGTTCTAAGAGGAGTGAGGGACAGAGCAACCCAGGACAACCTCATGGGGCAGGAAGAGGGAATGAAGTCCCAGGACACCTGGAAAAAATAGCAGAATAAATACCCAGAATTCACTCTTTTCTCTTCTCCTACCCGTGTCATGGTTTCCCACTAATCCTGTGGGAAGTAGATAACCCAGGAGACTGTTGGTGATATGTACACATGCATCAGTTTCCAGGAGGAGACCGAGGGAGGTGGACATGGAG
>NW_003852426.1:16190684-16220883 GCF_000181295.1 Otolemur garnettii
AAAATCTTCCAATTCTTTTATTTTCTAGATGGTCAGAGGCCCAGAATGGCTCTTCTTAAGAGGTCTCCTGGCTTTTTAGCCTTCCCTCTTTCCACTGAAGCCACTGTCTAGTAGACCTTAAATCTGTTGACTTCCCAATGCGTGGCATTCCATGAAATTCAGCTGGGCAGCCCCTGATGATACACACCATCCGCATGCTTCTGCTCTCCTGGGGCAGCCTCTAGGTTCATTCCCTGCCTACCATGAATCAGGTGAGCGCTTTGTTATGCACTCCCCTCCCCCATCACCGGGGAATGTGATTTTACTGGGAATTTAGATGGGTGATTAATAAAAATCCTCATTAAACATCTGTGATCTACCCCAAAGTTACCCTTAGGTATAGGCCTCTCCTTTCTTCTCACCCTCCCAGACCACTTCTATGTCCTTTTCTTCTCAATTGTCTCTCCCCCTTTCTCTCCCTGCCCCACACTCCTGTGCAAATCAACTTCAGTGTTTTTCCAACTGTGGGTTGTGAGCCAATGGTGGGTTGTGAAATCAATTCAGTGGGTGAGACCGACATTTCTAAAAAATGAAGTAAATTTTAAAAAGTGAAATTAAAATGGGCTGTAGGTGTATAACTGTAGGGAAAATTGTATTTTGTACTATGAGTCACAGTGAAAAAAATCTGGCAAATGTCTTTTATCATATTGCCATCAATACATGAAAGACAATGATTTTGAGGATGATAACTTATGGCTCAGTTTATTAAAGATGTTCTGGTTTCTAGGATTTGCTCCTGCTATGAGACTTGAGAGAAGGGTCAGAAAGGACAAATAATATTTTTCTGTCCCATGTGTAAGAAGTCTATCAGTTAATGTGCAGCAAATGATTTTTTAGCACATTCTTAGAGGGGGTGTGGGAAGTTTTCCTATCCCCAGAGTTAGGGCAGAGCTTGGAGGGCTGAATTGCCCTCAGAAACAGGAAATAGAGGATGAGGGGGTGTGAGAAGCGTCCCCCAAGGGGGCCCCCAGCAAGGAAGCTAGAATCCTCTTGATAGAAGAAGCTAATTCAGGCCGGGTGGGTAGTTCAACGGAAAAGGAGCTAATTCAAAGGAAGATCACCCCATCAGGCTGGATGGAAAGTTGTGGATATCCAGGAATGTAACCTGAGTTGTACAAACTTTGCTGCCTTCTTCACATTTTAAAGACACAAATCAGTCTTCAGTTATGACCTTTTTATTTCAGGAAAAGATTCTATGTCACGGCAGAGAGGTGGTTTCAAATGTAAAGGAATCTTCAAGGTGGCTCAGCAGTTGTCTGGGTGCCTCAGGATAGCATTATTCATGTCGTCTAGACGGGGTGCCAAAAACATGTATACACATTTTAAGCAATGTTATCTAAGTATTACTTTTCAAAGTTGAATTGAATTTCAGTAGCATGTATAATATGACATTCACACAAAAGATGGCATTAATCACACGAATGCTAGTGTCACCATGTGACAGGCAGGACAGTCAAAGAAAATGAAGGGAGAGCTTACCTTGATGAGAATTGGCCAAGACAATGATAGGATGAAGAGGTGTAGTTTTTCCCACGTTCTCCTGACTTAACATCCTTTGACTTCTGCCTATGGGGAACCTTAAAGGATCTGGTGTACCAGAGAAAACCAGCTACACTGGTAATACTTCAGGAAGAAATTGAAACAGCGTGTGCAGTGATACAAGTGACACTCAGGTCAACATTGGTTAAGCAGTAGTTCCCCAAAATCAGAAGTGTCTGGACACTAATGGCAGCTACTTTAAGCACATCTTGTAATTGCAGAAGTGAAACATGACTTGTGAACACAAATCTTGTCTTTTGTTATTGGTATATCGTTCCCATGCTTTCGAAGGAACCAAGTTTTACTTTTTGAATGTCCAAATTTGTTAGAGCACCTTTGGACAGAACCACCTCCAAAATGTCCCTCACATGCCTTTGAGAGTTCTTCAGGAGGCTGCGATTGGAATACGTCCTCAGGTTCCACCTTCTCACCTTGCTTCTGGCTGAGTGTGGGATAATCTGACATTGCCCCTCTGTATGTTATCTGGGTGTCCCTGGAGAAGGATTGCCTCCAGCCTCAGGATGGGGAGCTGCTCACTTCAAGTTCACCAGGCAGGGATGCTTGTTCCTGACCTTCACTGCTGGTCTTTGAGATGTACCTGCTGGAGTCTGTAGGGCATCACAGTTACTGTCTTATATCCTGGCTTCCCTGGGTCAGAGAACCAAGATTCACATTGCTATTGCTACTGGCTCCTGTCACTTTCCCAGGGGACAGCTCATTCACCCTACTGGGATGGATCCAGGATACCCACATCTGGGAGTGTGCACTCCTGGTTTCTGAGAGAAACAGGGAAGACCTTCTTTTAGTCTAAAAATTGTGCCTCATTTATTCTACTACCCTGTCTTTTTCACATTGAGACTATCAGATCAACTCAGGAAAAAATCTACTTTTATACATCAACATGTGGTCTTTTCCCATTGTTCCAGAAAGATAATAACAAAATAGCCCTAAATTGCTATATTTCATAAAGTTTGGCTTATCCCGTCTTATCCATTGTCACCTGGATAAAACTTTCTAGAAATGGTCCTTCACTACTCTCTGGGAAGACAGCCAGTGGTTGAAGCTGCTACAAGGTGGCGTCACCAGACACCTTTCTCCGGGTTTCTCCTTGTTCCTCTCCACCCATTCCTTCAATTTCTTCTCTTGCTTTTAAAACTATAAATATGGTTTCTCTTCTCTATTCTACTAGGTCCATAGACCCACTAAGTTTTGTTGATATAGATTAATTCAACACACGTTTTGGACATTCATGGTGTCCTAGTTACTGCTGCCAGACTACACAGTTTGCTCCTTTGCCAGAGAGACCTCATAAACTCATCTTGCTAGTGTAGCATGTGTCCAGCAGCCCATGTCTGGAGGCTGCCCAAAGAGAAACAAACAAGGAGGAAGATCAGAGTATGGATGCCTGTGAGGGCTGCTAAAGATTTGTCTTAATTCCAAATGGCAGGAATAAAATCCAGCTGGGCAGTGTGTCATAGGAAGCCACCATAAACCAGAAGTAATGTATTCATGGAGATTTTACAGGATTCCAGAGAGAAACCATAAATGAGTGTTTATTTTTGTTCCCCTTACAAGGGTCATTTTAATTAAAGTCCTAAGTTAAAGGGAGTTGGTGAGTTTATCAGCCTAACATCTGACCTAATGTATCTTCTGTTTCTTTGCAGGGCCATGAAATTCTTCATGCTCAGGGATTTTTGTTTTCCTGAAAGGTTTGCCACAGAGCTCTCATTGAGAAGAGGAAATGAAGAAAGAAGCATGGTTCCAAGTGCCATGAATAGCCCCACCCTGGGGGAGCAGCTTGTGAGCTCAGAATGCGCCCTGCGCCCTGCGGTGCATCGAGGAGCTGCCATTTAGCTGACAAGAGGCTCACTGTAAACCACGGAGGTGAAGGGAATTCCAAGGGAGGGGAAGCCAGTTGACCAAAAATCGTCCTTTCGAATGCACCCTATTTTCTAATTCAGCTTGTCCCAGTTACAATCCTGCACCAGCCACACTCCCGGCCTCTCCTAAGTATTGTCACCTTGTCCATCACCAAACTGAACACTGAAAAATCACCTGTGGGAGAAAGGTTGTTAGGAATAATGAGAAAGCATTGGGCCAAATTTGGCCCAAATTTCATGATTTCTTAGTTTCAAGTCAGATTTAAACCTTTGGGGGCTCAGCTCTTTTTTTTTTTTTTCCTTTCTCTTGGCAAACCACAACATCCTATTTGTAAGAAAGGAGCTTTGAGTAAGACTTCTGGGCCATCGAATGGCTGCTAGAAAACAACATGTTGATGAGTTAAGTGTAAATGAATCAGAAACATGTGGATTAGATTTACCTCAAAGTACATGTGGGTTTGAAGGGAGAGGAGGAAAAGGCTTAGACAGAATCACACTTGGGGTTTTGCTGATCCTTATATGAGTGCAAAATAGATCTGGGGGGTCATCAGCTGCCAACACCGGGAGGATGTGGTTGATCCTGTGTGTGTTACTGTCCTCATTATTGTTATTAGTATTGATGGTGTCTGTGGCCGTTGAGACCTCTAGTAGTGTTTCCTTTTCATTCTCATGCTCAGCCCATCCCCATAAAGTGAGCTGCCCAGCACAATGAAGAGTGAGTGGCAAGACTGTCCTCAGGACACAGAACGTACACTTGCTTTGTCTCTCCAAATGTATGAGAAAAGAATCTGTAATAATAATAAGAAGAGGAAGAAGAAGAAAAAAGTCCCTAATTTGCTTAAGGAAGATATTTCTTTCATATATTATGAGAAGCTTTCCAACATTAAAGCCTTCTAGCTTCTATGACTTGGGATGTCCAGGGGTTTCTCAAAGTTGTATTTGAAGGAAAAGGGAATTTTGAGCCAAAGAGGTATATTGACAGAATGATTAAATGACATACTGAGAGTTATACTGAATGGATTTTACTATTTCTCCCAACACCCCTCATTCATCTAGCACCCGATCCTCAAACCTTCCTGCAACTGTGCTCTTTTTTCTATCTTTTGAGGGAGAAAGTGTTCTTTGCTCCATCAAAGGCCAATTCCTCTGCCTGCATTCAAGACCTGGGCTGTCCAACATGGCAGCCGGCAGCCACATGTGGTTACTCAGCACTTGAGATGTATCTAGTCTGAATCAAAATGTAGCGTATGTGTAAAATATTTAATGTGAAAAATGAATGTAAAATATCCCATTAATAATTTATTATATTGATTATATGTCAAGAAGATCATATTTTAGGTATGCTGTGAAGTAAAATATGTTACTGAAATTAATTTCACTCTTTCTTTTTACTTTTTCTAATACAGTTACCAAGATATTTAAAATTATGATATGGTTTTCATTATGCTCGTGAGACCTAACATTCCCCAGAGGCTCAGGGACATTGTTCTTCTAATAATCGCATTTCTCTTCTATATGTTCAACCTATTACTCTTGCCTGGATCATTCTGGTAGCTCCCTGCTTGTGTAAATGGCTCCCTAAACAAAAGCAAACTAAAACCATCCTTTGACCTCCTCACCCTCACTACCTTCTAACCTATTCCATTTGGCATCATCAGCCAAGGTTCTTGAAAACACTGCCTTTGTGGCCTAGCTCTACTTCCTATTAGTCAATTTCAGTCCGTATTCTCCCCACCAGTAGCCCAACCCCACTGTTGCTCAAGTGAGAAATAGCCTCTCTGATGCACAATCCAAAGTGTACATTTCCCTGACTATCTCTCTAGTGTTTGAATCATTCCCTGCTCAGAAGTCTCTTCTCTTGGGCTTCATCTAAGATGCATGGCTTCCCTATTCTCTCTGGCCTTTGTTGCTCCGTTTCTTTAGTTGGAAATTATGTCTTTCACACTGCCACTATATGGTGGATACCTCAGGCTTTTATGTACTTTTTCCCTAGACCACCTCTTCAATCCTTATACTTTCAAATACTATTTATACTGACTGTGTCATATCTCAAGGCACCTCCTGAAGACTGGAAATACTCAGACCTCTCTTCTCCACTCCAAACCCACATCTAAGTGCCTAAATGACTCTTCATTTAGGCATCTCTCAAGCATCCCAAACTTAACATGTCCAAAAAAGAACTCACAGCCTTCTCCTCCAAAATTTATTCTTTTCCATCTCAGTAAAGGATATTGCCATTCATGTAAGTTCCAATGTTAGAAACCTGGGAGTTATCCTCAATGCCTACCCACTCTTCCACATATAAATAGCACTGTACATTCTCAATTACACCTCCAGCATGTATCTCAAATCCATCAGCTTCTTTCCCCACACTTCTCCAGGTCCCATCCTTCCTTTCTGCACTACTGCTGGTGACTCTTGACCAGTCTCCTTGCTCTTGCTTCCACACTTTTACCTTCACATTGCAGCCAGAGTGACCTTTACAAACAAGGATAGGACCACATTAGTCCTTTGCTTAAGGACACCTCAATGGCTCTCTATGAACTTAGGATAAAACCCGAAGTCCTTAATGTGGCCTACAAGGGCCTGCACGATGAGGCTATTGGCCACCCCACCAGTTATGTTACACTGTCCCCACCACATGCACACACTAGCATGACTGAAGCCACACTGGCATTCTAGGCTTTAGGTCTCTAGCATGAGTTCCTGCCTCGGAGGCTTGCATCTGACAGCTCCTCTGTCTGCTCTCCCTCACCTGCCTAACACTTCTAGCAGCCTTCAGATCTCACTTTGAATATCACTTCCTTTGCTACAGCATAAATTAATCCTCCCTACACTCTATTAGCACCCTCTGTAGTGCTTTGTATTTTTTCTTCATAGCACTTCTCACAATTACGCAACTGTGTGCAACATCTCCTCCATTCATATCCTCATCCATTGCAAATCAGGCTCCATCTTGCAAGCTATGTGTACCTATGATGAGATTGTGTACCTTGCAATGTTTTAGAATCAAAGAAGTAAGGCATTTATCTGTGCTAATTTGTCAATATCTGTTTTCTCCATTTGTTTTTAGCCCCGTGTGGGAAGGGACAGTGTATCCTTGGTTTTCCACCATATGGCCCAAGCAGCCAGGACTGTGTCTGCTACACAGGGGGTATTGTATAGACCTTTGTGGAACAAAAGGTTGAATGAAGGAAAGAGGGGAGATGGACATGGACACTATTTTAGTGACCACTGAAGCCTCCCTTTCTCTCCAGATATGCCTCACACTCTTGGTCTCACAGGCCCTGCCCTCAGAACAGACATATCTGCTCCCTGTCCCCTTCTCTCCATTCCAAGAAATACAGCAAACATGATTTCTAGCCCCTCTAAGAGGACTTCTCCCAAAATAATGAATTTTGCTCAACTTCCTCAGGCATAACCCAATCAGATTATGCTCAGAGCATCTCTTTTTGAGGAAATATTATGGTCCAGACACACCTGGATCCAAGTCTCTGCTTTATTCCCTTGTGAGCTTAGTTTCCTCTACTATAAAGTAGGGATAATAGTAGATAACCTACTTCACAGAGTTGTGGGAGGATTGAACAGAATGTTGACAGTAGGGTGCCCAGCCAACATAAGAACTTAGTGTATACAAGCCACAATTATTATTGGATCTATTTATTCTTAATTGAGATATGTCTATATCTACAAGGCCTGACAATTAAGTTCATGAACTCATCCTAGAAAAAGTGCTACATGCCTCATTGCTGAATATCACTACAATCACCTTGAAAATACTTCCCTTGGGAAGCTGTGCACTACTACCAACACCTAGTCCACCTTTCAAAGCAATTTGGAACTATTTCTAGAATGGCCATCAGAGTTGTCAGAATATTATCCTTGATGTCCTGAATTTCATCAAAATGTCTTCTCTTCAATATTTCCTTTATCTTTGAGTAAAGAAAAAAATTCACTGGGGGCCAGATCATGTAAGCAGGAAGGGTGTTCCAATACAGTTATTTGTTAACTGGCTAAAAACTCCTTCACAGACAGTGCTATGTTATATCTAGGCCTCTTGAGTCCCTGCCAAAGAGGCTCACATCTGACAGCTCCTCCTTGTCATGATGCAAGAGCCATGAGTTGTTGGCAACAAGTTCAAGTCATTTTTATTTAACTTTCTCATGCAGCCTTTTCAGCACTTCCAGATAGTAAACTTGGCTGTTTGTCTAATTGGGACAAATTCATAATGAATAACCCCTCTGTTATCAAAAATGCTTAACATCATCATCTTGACTCTTGATTTGGATTGAGGGAACTTTTTTGGTCCTGGAGAATTGGCTGACTTCCACTGTGCACTTGCATGCTTTAATTCAGGTACATTCATTTGTACACCCATGTTTCATCAACAGTGATACCATAGGTCAAAACGTGTTGTCTCTCCAAAGGTCTCAGCAAACTTCTACTCTCCTTTGCTTTTGTCCATTGGTTAGCTTCTTTGGGACCATTTTTGCACATGTCTTTCTCATGCCAAGATTTCCAGTTAAGATTTTTTTGTTTCTATATCAATATAGTACACAAAAACATGTAACAACAGTAATGAATGACACTCAGCACAACACTGCTGCACAATTGCACTAACAACCGTGAGACACTGGCATACCAAGGTTATGATACTTTGCCAAGTTGTTTGTACAGTGCTGCCAAAGTAAGTGCATAGTGGCAAATTCATAAACTTAATTGTAACGTAAGAGCTCAAAAAAAGGAATTGTAAGATAACATCCTTTATATTTATCTTCAGGCAAATATGATGACTGCTTCTGGTATATATTAAACAAATTGGATCCATTTTCATACAGCTTCCTCCTACCCCAATATTTGCTGGCTATGATTAGCTCTTTTGGACAAGATTTTCTTCATATATTGTGAGAAAGCTAATAGATATTTTACCATAATTCCCTCTTGCCCATTGCCCTTCCATCTTACCTGGTGTCTTTCTAGCTGCCATGATGTCATGGAAAGACTGGCAAGACATGTGTATCAGAATCAGAACTTTATTCCAAGACCATGTTAGTGTTCCACATTGTTCACTCTCCCCCCTTCTATTCTCATTCCTGACTTTTTTCCCTTACTACTAGAAAGTAAGAGAGCTAGAATTTGAACTTAAGTCTTTCCAGCTTTTTAGATTAGGTAGGCAAGGAAGACCACTCTGCAAAGGTGATATTTAAGTTATTATCAAAGTGACAAGTAGGAGCCAGACATGAGAAGATTAGATGAAAGAGAATTTCGGGTAGAAAGAATAGCAAGTGAAAAGGTCCTAGGGTGAGAATCAGCTTAGTGTTTTTGAGGAACAGAAAGTAGGCATGTAAGGCAGAGTAGACAGAGAAAGAGTATGATCTGCCTTGGGAGTCTCCGGTTGCTGTGTAACAACAGCCTCGGTGGAAGCCACAACAAATGCTAGGAGCTTATTGTACTAGTCTGAGAGGGGAAGTTGGCAGCTTGAACTTGGTGATGTCAATGAAAATGGAAAGAAATGGATTTATTTGAAATGTACCCTGGAGGCAGAATCAATATGTCTGACCAGTAGATTGGTAGTGAGACAGTGTTGGGCTCAAGGATGCCTCCCAGTGGGTCTGAGTTGAGTAGGTGACACCATTTACTTAAAGAAATAGATTGAATAGGTGAATACTCAAAGAAATAGATTACGTGATCTCTCTGGGATACAGAGTGATGCCAGATAAGAAATTGAACATGCTAATCTCAAGTTTCAGAAAAAGAACTCAGAAACTAGAGACATAAATTTTAGACTCATCAGTCTATAAATGCCATTGAAAGCCATAGAAACAGATGAAATTGCCCAGGGAAGGAGGATAGAGAGAAATGAGAAGCATACCCAGGAGAGAACAGTGACATTGATGGGAAAGGAGGAAAGTGGAACTTGGGGAAAGACATGGGAAGGATAGCTGGAGAGAAGAAAGGCAAAGCGATTGCCTATTCCTCTTCCACCTGAAATCAGTTTTCGAATGAGAGTCTCTTTGTCTTTCTCTTTGCCTGGACATGTGTGTGACCTCTGCAGTCGAGTGTTTGCCAGAGTTACCAAGATCTGAGCCGGGACAACTGTGGTCTGATAAAAGTGAACTCCAAAAACTGGCCTAGAACCTGCAACCTCCCATTGGAACACAATATAAATGCTACTGTGGACCTCAGAGGTTAATCCATTACAACAAGGCAATTAAATTTAGGGACTGTTTGGAAGATAAAAAGCAATGAGTAATAACCAGGTCAGAAAACTCAGGCATGATGGATTTCTATAATTTCCTCTGACTTCACGGAGCTGCATCTGGTGACCCGAGGCAGGATGGTGTGACTGCCTGATGGTGTCAGAAATGTGAGGGGAGATTACTTTTATTAAATAAGTTACTTCTGAAGTGTTGGCCTCTCTTGCTTCCCCTTTCTCTCTCAAGAAGGTCATTTGCCAGCTGGTAATACATTTAACCCTTAAATACACAGTCAACCTCATGTGAGCACGGTGGATCATTTTACAAAGGCAAGCTACCTACACCGATGTTCCTTCTCACTCTACCCTCAGTTTGGAGTTCACACCACTCCCCTCCCTGTTGCTAACCGTTTTTGGTTCAGTTGCTTTGCTTGCCTCACCTCTGGAGGATTTTGTATAGATCACTGAGAAATAGGTTGCTTAGTTTGTCCTCATCTTCGTCAGAGTACTTTACCCATGAAAAGAAGAGAAAATTAGGTGAAGGGCTGGAGCTGGGAAGACGACCCTCAGATCCTGATTTACTATTCCTCGTCTTTGTCCCCTGTACCTCTTTCTATCTCACAGAGCATGGAGTCACCCTCAATCATTCATGTCACAGACATTTCTGGGCCCCCACTCTGCCTGTGACTCTGCATGAGGCTGCATGGTGCGTGTGAGGTTCTGACCACGTGGTCGCTACCCCCTGGGCACTGGTCCCTGCTCTGTTTCAGGGGGGAGTGCCATGAGGCTGCCGACACAGTCATTTTAGCAGATTGTTTTCTCTGCGCCAAATTGCCTTGTCTCATTAATGACAGGCTCAATTTCCATCAGGTTCCTGGATGGATCTTGTAGGACATCCAAGAGGAAGCTTCCTTCCAGCCCAGCAATGTCATTCCCTGCAGATACGTGCTGGCATCTGTGGACGCAGGAACATAATGAAGTTAATTTTGAGGAAAAGCAAACACAATATAATGGTGATCAGGAGAGCAGCCACAACTGAAATGGCTGAGCCATTTCTTTAATGGGCGAATTAGCTTGTTAAGTAATTTGCACCACCCCGTTTTCTATGAAGGATTTAAGGAAACGGTTGTCTGGCTCAGAGGACTGTGGTTTTAGATTTGTGATCAGGATGCTAAGTTCAAGTCCAGCTCCGATCATCTGAGCTCTGTCTCCATCTCAGCCTGTCATTAAACCATTTGTCCTATCTACTTCATGGGGTTGATGGGAGGATAAAATGAGATAATAATATACAATGAAAATGCCTTGTTAAAGAATAAAGCACTTTGTGCACTAGTCATTGCAGAAACCGAAGTTACTAAGAGATGAAAATCTTAAATCTGGGAGGGATTTTCCTACGGAGACAGTTGGCAAGTCACTTCTTTTTCTCATGTCTTTTTTATTAGCATCTCAGAGAATTAGCAATCAAGTAGGAAGGAAATGGTATTGTTAGACTGTGGACCAGCTGGGTGGTAGGGAGGTGTCAGCCAAGGCATTTTTAGCAATGTGGTTTCTAGGACTCTGATTTACATACCTGTAGCTGTCTAGCCCACTGATGAACAAAAATACAACCAAGTGATTTATGTAAGAATATATGAAAGGCTTTGGTTTGCCAAAGCATCTTTGATTTTTACCTTAAGTCTCATTCTTTTGGAGAAAGGCATGACTCCAAACAGATAAACAGGTGGTTCAGAATAATACTTAGTTGTATTCAGAGCAAAAATCTTAGAGATTCCCTTAGAGAGCTGGGAATCAGGGGGCCAGACTCTGTCACCATTAATGGTATTGTGCTAGTCCTCGAGGCACTGCCCTGCATATGATAGGAACTAGCAAGCGGCTCAAAAGGCTGTGTTTTCAAAATCTGCCTTAGAAATTTCTGATTTGAAAACTGAAATGGCACACATATGCACATACATATATTTATTTCTTTTTAAAATCTACATATTTTTTTCTTGTTTGCTTGCCCACCAGTGGCTGGGTGTTCACCAAGTGGTTGGTCACCAATATTCTTTAAGAGCATTTCTCAAAGAATGGTCCATTAAAGCTTAAAGGTTAAAATCTCAGGGTCAAAGTTCCCAGGCCCATACTCTTTATTGCATTTTGGATAGCCGTATCAACTCTTAACTAGCTCTACATCCATCTTGAGTTTGGGTAGATCTTTCATCAATTTTCATTTTACTCTTCTTGGCCTGAAAATTATTCTTCTTTCCAGACAGGAGAGAAATAAAGCAGAAGTTAGACATCACCTTCAAATGTACAGCTGTGACACAGCCCCTGGATCTCTCTGGTTGAGTAGTTGGTCCAGCCCTACCATAAAACATCCTCTTTTGATGCTTGAATTGTCACTAGCCTTACTCCGATGGACCAGGGTAACCCAATGTCCTGGTTTGTTCAGGACTTCCCTAGCTTTCGTACTAAAAGTTCCATGTCCTAGAAGTCTCCTCTGTTACAGGCAAACAGGAATGGCGGGATACCCTATCAGGAAGAATGTCGACCTCCTTAACACTCTCCTGCCAGTTAAGCTGAACTTGTATTTTCATGTTTGATTTAATGTTCATCTTGTGTACCTATCTTTTAAATATTCCTCTGAGAGCTTCTTGTTCAAAAATATTTGCTTTATTTCAACTACATTTTTTTTTTTAAATGAAGTGGAGTCGTTGCTTGACTTGCATGAACTTGCTTGAGTGAAGGAGTACTCGGGATTTCCCTTCAACACACTGAGAATGGAATCAGCCCTGCTCTAGGAGTTGGCTATGCTTTTGTGTCTTGTCTTTTTGCACTGAGCAATGTATCCACTGTTATCTCCTTAATATCTTAGGATATTCTGTGTCATTCTCTTAGTCAAAAGTAGAATTTATTCAGCTGGGATACAACTGCAGATAAGATTGGAACTCAAACATCAATCCAAGTAGTGCTTACCATGATGCTTAACAAGACACCAAGCATTCACAGGAATACCTGGATATCCCTGTGGATCCTATTCCTTCTTCTAATATCTGCCTCTCTGGGCTTCCCACTCTCACTCTCTGATGTGGGTGATTCTAATGTTAATTAGGGAAGAGACCGAAAGCATAAAAAGACTGTTGCATTGAGGTAAGAGAGGGGGTTTTTATTGAGATCTACATTAGTCTTGACCACATCCGCAACAGACTTAGGATATTGTAGCATCTGTCTCTTCTGTGAATCTGTGCCTTCAAATAGATAGCAAAGTTCCAAAAATATTCTCAAATATTTCAAGCGAAGCCAACTTTTAATTTTCTTGAAAGGTACACCAGCTCCCCTCCTACTAGAAAGGTACAAGAATCAGTACTGTGTATGTAAAAATACAGCTTTTAACACCCAACCATGCCTCCTTTAGGCATTTCCCTCTTTTCCTTTACTTGAGATCAACAGGTAATTTTTAATCACAGAAAATAGGAAATAAATGCTTCCTTGCTTCTTTTCAGGACCACTTCAGCCCCCTTGAGATGTGTTTCCTGCCCGTGCCTCAAGGTCATGGTATCATGCCTTCAAATTCCAGCCCTTGCCAGATGCCCACTCCTGGGGTGTCCCATCATTTGTGTCTGGGCAATGCTGTGGAGCTGACCACATCTTCCTCCAGTCACAGCACATCCTTCCTGCTATCCTGTCCCCTCACTCACATGTTCTGTGTTAACCTTTAATCTCCTGCTTGTGGATTTTGATATACCTGTTGGGCTCTTTGACTTGTGTTACTCAGTCTCTCTTTCTTTAAAAAACTAGTCCTTTTCTTTCAAATTTCATTTTTAAGACCCATCCCACTCTGACTTGGGGATATCTAAGAGAACACAGTCCAAGTCATCATCCTGACCTCTCTTTGCTTATGCACCAAACAAAAGACTCTTGTCTCAGTCAGCAAGTCTGGTCTCCCCTCTCTCCTCCAGACACAAGGACACCTTTAAACTCCACCTGGAAATGTTTAAGAAAAGTAGGAATGCTGAAAGTCCTCCACAGTGATTGGAATAAATCCCAGGATTAACCTATCATGGTGGAACCAAAGAAAGAAAGGTGCTGCTTTTCAAAGTTATAGTCATGCCACCTCCTGGAAAGAAAGCAGATTTTCTATTAGGTAGGGAGCTGCTCTTTCTTAAAAACCCTTTAGTGAGCCTTTGATTATATATCATATTTTATTTGCACGAATGCATTTGAGTTAAAGAGAAGGCTAAAATGGCTTTGTATGCTTTTAATGAAAATGTCAGAGTCCTTTGGATAAGACTAAGGGATCATCTTTGGGGAAAGGGCAGTAGCAGAAGCTTGGGGCAGAAAGATGATGAGAGAGGGACTCTGATTTGTGAAGAGTCTGTCTGGAGCCACGTGGCAGCCAGCCAAGGCCCAAAAAGAGAGACAGTGAAGGGGTCATCGTGAAGGGCTTAGACAACAAACTTTATTAACATCGGTATCTGATATCCAATTTTAAGTCATTTCCTGGCTTCTTTTATAATCCCACTGAGTTATCATCAAACCTTTGAAGTCTGTCCTACAATAAGGCAAACATTGAGTTTTCCTTGGGGAATAAAAAGAGACTGGTTTACACCCATGAGTAGTGGTATGAGTGAGAAAAGCACAGCCTAAAACCAGAGATGGCTTGCAGGGGACAGAAATATGGGTTCCCTAAACCCTTGAAGGGTGCAGACAAGCTCTGTAAAGTGTAATACCTTAAGAAATCCTTAGAAATGTTGGAGAGATACAGAATTCTCCCTAATTACAGAGGATGAAGGCTTGAATTACTCTATTTGAATATTAGACAGGATGATAACACCCAAAGCTCGTAGGCCTTGAGTCACTAGGGTTATGTTATTTATGAGAATTGATGCTTCTGAATAGCAGATTGCAATGGCTTGAATGATCACATCTCCTCCAAAATTCATGTTGAAACTAAAGTTCCAATATAACAGTATTAACAGCTGTGGTCTTTGGGAGGTGATTAAGGTAGGAGAGCTCTGCCCTCATGAATGGGATTAGCCACCTTATAAAAGGACTTGAGGTTGAAGGGAGCATTTTCTTGCTCTTCTGTCCCTTTTTCCATGTGAGGTTGTAGCAAGATGGACCTCACCTTATGCTGGCACCTTGGGTTTGGACTTCCAAGCCTCCAAAACGGCAATAAATAAGTTTCTGTTGTTTATAAATTACCCAGACTGTGATGTTTTCTTATAGCAGCACAAAGGGACAAATACACAGACATTCTAACATTTTCAGGGAAGATACTGAGTCCTCTCAACAGACTTCCATAAACACTACTGGTCAGACACCAGTTTCCCCTGAGAATTCAATTTGTATGAAAATTTTCTCATGTTATTTTGTGGCCTTCCTCTGGGACAGTCATCAATATGCAGCATATTGGTGTTCAAGAACGACAATTCCACCACTGGTCACACGCCAAGCTCCTCTCTCATCATGGCTGAAAGGTGACCTGAAACTGCTCAGATAAGGCAGCAGAGGAGGGAACTGTCAGGGTACATGAAGCCAACTGCAGGGCTGGCCCTCAAGGATAGTGGCTGAGTATACATCGCATTGTTGCCTGGGTCTGAGATGAATGCGTATTGGTAAAAACATCCCAGAATGCCACTATGGTAACAAGAGATCTACAGGAAGAGATTTGGGCAGGGGAAATATTCTCTGGAGAGTGAGTGCCTGTGTGTCTGGGAACTTTTGTCTGTTAGAAGCAGATCCTCAGTCAATGAGGGCAGAGGGATATGGTGAAGGGGCTTCTAAAACTAGGCTATATTAATAGCCTGGCTAGAATGATGTGTCTGTTGAAATGAATTTCTCCAAGACTATGAACCTCTAATACTGGATCAGCTGGCTATTCTTGCTACAGGTGCCTGAGGGACAGGGGCAAGGGGAAAATGTTTTCCTTCTAACTTGAACTTTGGCCATAGTTATCTGGTCTCATCCCTGAGGCCCTGAGCTGGGTCATCTGTGAACTGTACAGATCCCATTTTTCTCGTGTAATTAAGGCCTAGACTAAAGTCAGGCCTCTTTGGCTTAGCACACTGAGACAAGGATATGCACAGAAAGAAGAACCCCCACTCCCCCCCCCAAAAAAATAATAAGTAGCTGTGTTCATGCCCATGACTCTCTCCATCCAAAGTTTCATTGCCTGGGACTGAGATGGAACTCCATCTGAGACTCCATGATTTCAGAACTCTTCCTCTTGGAAGCAGACAGAGAGTTGAGGGGATTGAAGAAGCTGCCTAGAGAAGAAAAGCCTTGAGCTACTTCAAAGGGTGAGAGGACATCACTCAGGGCATGGAGCTGCGTCAGTGGGCTATGGCAGGGGAGAGGGACATCCCCAAAGGAACAATGGGATAGGGAGTAACAATGCCTTAGAGGGTGAGGCTCAGGCTGGAGGGTTGGTGGAGACATAATGCTCACCTCGTTCTATGAGCCAACCATCAGCTAGTACATCTAATTCCAAACTAACTCCAAACATGTCTGTTGATTGGGATAGAATTTCTAATTTATTGCCTGGCTTGAATAGGATTGGTTCAGGCCAAAATAGGTCTGAGGTGTCAATGGAAAGTGTTCAGAGCTTACCACACATGAGGCTGAGCCAGGAGGGAGACTGATGAGACTACAGACTGATGCTATAGGCTCGGTCTTTCCCCGCCAGGGAGACCTCCATCAATCCTCTGCAGCTTAGATGCTCAGCCCTTGTGCAGGATTGAGAACAGTAATCTGTAGTGATTCTGCAATGACATCTCTGGTTAACCTGGGAGAGGGTCAAATTTTCACACCACAGCAGGATATTCTGAGATGAACTGCTCATGATAGACCCAACTATGCCTTTGACTAGTTGTTACCTGGTTATTCTGATATACTGGTTGAACATACTGGTTTCTTGACTAGATTTCACTTAATACATTTGCAATATATAACAATCCATTCGACCCTGGCTTGAACAATTGGAAGGGATGTCAGGATCAATTGGTATGGAGGCCACACTGAACCAGAGTGGACAACATGCCCAGTCAAAACAGAAACTAAGCATGAGTAATGGGCGCAGACATGCCAGTGCAGATCAACTGCGGAGCAATTGCACTCAGGTGCATGCTTGGAATAATTAATTCCAATAGAAGCCTTTACTAGTAAGAATTTCAGAAAGTCTGACAGGCTTGTTGAGTTTGTGGTTCTGTAAAGCCTTACAAGAACTTTCTGGAGGCAAAGCCTGTCTTCTTAGCACATTGCACCACTTACGTAGTGAAACTTGTTCATGGAGGGGAAGGTGGCAGCTGGAGTTTGGCCACTGGTCCCCTTTTACTGTGGACTTTTGAGCAAATGTGCATGTGGGGTGGAGGCAGAAAGATATATGCCAAGAATTTGCTCCAAGTCCCTGGAGGGGGCTCGGAGGCTGATATGCTGACAGGCACATGTGTGCACTCACAGGGCGCTCTGTGCTGGTTAGTGCTGCCGGGAGCAGGGCAGGGCCGGCGGCAGGCAGAGGCATTGTTCATTGTATTGTGAGTGACATGCAATCCACCATTTGACAGCCAGCCCACATAGCTGTGGTGATACGAAAGACTCACTCTAGATCACGCATTCCACCACTGTGCATGGATTAATCTGCCTTTGAAAGGGCTTTTCTTTCTTTCTTTCAAATTTAATATGGGGGTATATGAGGAAGAACATGGTAGCAATTAGCTGCTGCCATGAATTTTATGAGCAGTTTGCTAGAAACCACATTAATGACTCCAAGGGTAGTGCTGAGATCAGTTTTGCTATATTATTTTTTCTCTTTCTCCCCTCTTTCCCTCTTAAAAGGCCAGCCTGGTGCTCCAGTGTGCCGTCAGGTGGGTGGCCTTCATGGCCAAGGTGCTCTTTTCCGGGACAGGTAGCCCAGTTCATCCCTACCTTTGATCTTGCACAGGGTCTGCTGGTGGGCCCAGCCTTGTTCTAGACCCTGGAGCACCATAAAGATGGGAAGTAATCTGGCCAGGGTTCCAACAGGTGGAGGGAACTTCTCACGGGAAATATCCAGAGGGAAATTGCTGCCAAAGAAAGGGGAGGGAGGGAACAATCCTGTGTGTTTCTCAGTTTTAGCAATGGGAACTAGAATAAGATGTGGGCATTAGCTAGGAAATAAAAGGAAACAAATAGTCTCTGTACACTCGCAGGAAGCGTGAAGATGGCTTAAAACTGTTTTACCAGAAGCCAGGGGACAGGGTGGATACTGAATAAAGGGACAGGATACAGGAAGCAAACGCCGCACAGCTTCCTGGAAACGCGTGATGAGGCCAGCTGAGGTCTGCGTTCAGAACTCGCTTCAATTTTTGGATCTGGAATCTGGTGCATAACAAAAATAAGTTGTGACCAAGTTATAAATCTTGATCAAGTCCTGAGAGATGCACCCGTGAACACAAAGTGAGTGAGGTGTAGTCCCAGGACGTAAGCGTGAATCAGCCCCCCGGAGAGGTAAGTGGAAAAACAAAACCAAAGCAAACAAACAAAAAATCAAGAAATAACCTCAGTCTGCTTGAGAAAAAATAGCCATGAGGGTGGCTGCAGCTCAGCCTTTACTTGTGATTCTTGTCTACAACACTGAAAGTTAGCAACCAAGCACTCTGGGGGATGGAGAACCCTGAAAGCTGTGCCTTTCTCTCCAGTCAGAAGCTGGGATGGGCCCTGCTGAATGAGAGTGGTAGGGAGGACAGGCCCCTGAGAACAAGCTTATGTGAGTCCACAGGCGCCCTGAGAACAAGCTCATGTGAGTCCTTTCGCATCAAGTGAACTGTGGCTTAATCTCCAGGAAACTCTTTAGCCTTTGACTCAAGCAGAAATTGGGCTTGACTCTGAAGGAAAAGTTGTGGATCAATGACAAAATGGCACCTCAGTAACACATTGTTCTCTAAAATATCCAAAATATAGTGACTTGTTCATGCTGCTTAATTTCAGAAGTTTTCATGAAGTGATATCTCTGAGAAGAAGTAGAAAATCCGTGCCAATAAATTGGTGGAGGGTTGACTCTAACTCACTTGAATCCTAAGCACATGTGATTCTTGGCAGTTTGTTTGAATGATGGGAATGACACCATCAAATATCTTACAGAAACACCATTAAATGATCTGTTTCCTGACATTTCCTGATGAAAACGTTGTTTTAGATCAGACATGAATATTTCAATACTTGAGAACTGGACTCTTAGTAAAACTTGGCTCATTGAAAACATTCCCCTTTTAAAGATTTTTTTGATTTGGGTTTAGCCTTTTTAGAATGGGCCGTCTTATAAAACTTTTGATGCCTTGGCTAAATATTGACAGATTTGGAAAAGACTATAACTCACATGTGTGCAAGAGTTAAAATAGTGTCATTGATTGGAAATGGAATCAGTGCAATTCAAATGCAAATGTGATTTAAAATGCAATTACTCTCCCAACTCCTCTCAAAGAAAGCAAAATCAAACAGGAGGCCAATGGTGGGTGCATGAGCTCTCGTTTTATTTTGCTTTTTAAACTGTGCCTGTATGTTATGCAAACTCTTTTTGATACCTTTCACAAAAAAAAAAAAAAAGTTTAAAAAGTTAACCTGGAATTGTGAGCTAAACTTCCCTCCTACACAAACAGCCATAAACTCTCACACACACGCATTTAGTGAGTATTAGTCAAATCCTCATAAAATTTCTAGTTTGAGCCTCCACAATTTGAGTGACACAGAGAGTCATGAAAATAATAAGAGTTAGAAACCAGCAACTGTAGGGGAAAGCTGAAGGCACTGGCGTCATTTAACCCAGAGAAGACAAGGACCCGGTTGATTTAATAATGGTCTCCCAGCTTATGGAGGGTTATTATGCAGAAGATGGTGTCCAGCTGGTTTTCATTTCTAGTGAAGACAGAAGAAGAAAAAAAAAAAAACCTGAGAGGCTAGAATTGCATCAGGGGAGATTAGGGTGAGAGATGAAGAAGGTCTTGGTTGATAGGGTTGTGAGAGTGGAATGAACCACCAAGGAGGATTACAAAGTCCCCATCTTTGGAATGCTTAAATTAATGTGATCTGTGTGAATCAACGTGGTGGAATGGTTCTGTTATCTGCCCGCTAGCCAGAGGAGGGACGGCGGAGCCGATGATTCTGTAGGCCAAATCCCCCTGGTGCGCCATGCTTCTTTGAGTTGAGTGTATTGCCTGTGGCAGGGAATCCAGAGCTCGGAGCCAGGCGCCTGCTGCCCTGTGGCAAGGCTGCCGCGTCTGTGTGCTGGGGTAAGCTGACACTTCACGTTCCTTTCGACTCAAATGGCTCCAGAGTCATTTAGGATCTTTCTGACTGCCAATTGCCACCTTGAAATAGGAAAAGTATTTTAAACAAATCCTCCAGGACATGCAGGCAAAGCGTGCATTTGCAGTGCTCAGAATACATGGTCACCGGACACCTCGTAGAGACAACTGAAAACTATTAGCACAGCAGGAAACCCCATGGAAAGAGAGGTGGAAACGGGAAGATTTGGATTTTAAACATAGCGCCTCTATTTCTCTTTTTAAAACATATTTTTGACATCGAAGCTAGGTTTTTCTTAATGACCAGATTTCTTCCTCTCCCTCTCCCCCCATCTTTCTTTCCTTTTTGTTTCTCTTTTGAGTTCTTTCAACCTCTTTCTTTTTTTTTTTTACTTGCAAACAAAATATTTAAAGTATGACAATTAGGTCTGCGGATGCTGAGAGGCAAACCCAGAGAATTTGAAGGAGGCCATTAACTTTTTTTGTTGTTGTTAAAAAAATAACAGTCTAGTGCTTTGCTTTACTTATAAAAGGATACTCTTACTAGTGTCTGTTTTAAATATATTTCCTAAGGTGATGAAACATCCCGGGGAACAGAGCTGTATGTGAAGAGATTTGTGTGGAAAGGAGGATTTTAAAAGTTTTTTTCATCTTTCTTAACATTCCCCTGAAGCAGCCCAACCTCATACTTCAAAGGAGTGGAGCAAAACTTTTACCTAAGGGAGGCCTTGCCTCCCCCACCGGGCTGGGTTTCCATACCATGGTTTCTCTGGAAATGTCCTCTTTCCATACACTACCTCTGAGTCACGCCTCATTGAGAGCGATGATTATGATTTCTGGACGTTCGGATGCTGCTGAGAATCGGGAGGATATTTTGAGCCCTGGAATTCGGGCTCTGCCACATGTTTGGATTAACAACCAGTTAAACCTTGCTAAGGCAATATTTTTCTATGCAGTTAGTTTTTATACCAAACAAGGTTTGTAGTAATTGGATGCCCTACTTGAGCAAAACTGTTTACCAGAAAATAAATCACTCCTGGCATTAAGAAAACACGAGCCCAGGGATTGGCCAGCACAGCATCATCCCGTTCATTTCTCATAAACCTAGCCCCAAACATGTGCGTTCTCATCGATGATGACTTATGCTTTGAATTGTGGTCTCTTTATTTCCATGCCCATTATAATGCTTACCTAAACATTTCCCTCTGTTTAGCTGCGGTGCTTCTGGTAATGACTTCTATTTGGCTGCTGGGAAGCATTTGCCAGAACAGAGAGAGAGAGAGGGACAGCAGAAGAAAACAGAAAAGAAGCTTGCTTTTCTTCATAACTGACCATACAATTAGAGAGAATTAGAATCTGAAGCAGATTCAGGACCATTTAATTTAGCCTCTGCAATCACTGGACGAGGTCGGTAGGAGCATGACTGGCCTCAGGGAATGGAGGAGGCAGGAAGGTGGGCTGTGAACTTGAAGTCAACTCCTGTTGACTTTTCCTCTGTCCTGATGCTCCTCTGTCCCCAAGAATCATCTTTTGCTCGGAGGATCCTGGCTGCCTAAAGAGGAATTTGAGAAAGCAAGATTTGGTAGGCTAAGTCCTCTTAGGAAGAGAAAATACAACTGAGCTCCCGTGATAGGTTTTCCATCATGGTAACCATGACAGTCAGCAAGTTCCAGGGAGTAGGACTCCGTGCCAAATGTGAGGCTGTGCATGGTCCTGCCCAAATTCTGACAGTCACTTAAAGCCAGGCAAAGCCATGTTGGAAGAAACTTTTAGGAATTCAAATCTCAGGGAAAAATAGGAAAAATGACCAAAACATAGGAGGTTTTCAGTCTTTGATGATTTTTTTGAAATTCTTCTGAAAGATAGATGAACAGCCTCCCCCTCTGGTCTGGTTTGAATGCTTGTATCTCCCCAAGCATGTTGAAATCCTAACCCCCAAAGTGATAGTAATTAGGCTTGGCGCCTTTGGCAGGTAACTAGGTCATGATGGTAGAGCCCTCATGAAAGGGATTAATAATCCCCAGAGAGCTTATTTGCCTCTGCCACCATATGAGGACACTTGGACAAGGTGCCATCTGTGGACCAGACAGCAGGCTGACAGCAGAATGAATCTGCTGGTACCTTGATCTTGGACTTCCCAGACTTCAGGACTGTGAGAAGTAAATTTCTATTGTTTACAAACTTCTTAGTTTATATTTTGTTACAGCAGCCTGAATGGCCCCAGACACCCTTGAGTAATGATTTATGTATTCTATTGAGCTCAAGTCAAAGCTAACATTTGGAATATATCTACTGGCTTCCCAACTATGGAAGGGCCTAATCCAAGTTAATTTTGCTCATAGGCCATAAATGCTATAAAGGAAAAAATGCACCCCCAAAGAATCCCAACAATTGAGAATTAGCCTCCCTCATTGCCTCAATTTCACATGGGCAGATTAGGGCAGTTAGGGGGATATTTACTGCTAATAAGTATTTTTTTTTCAATAGGGCCAAATTCATGGTTTTTCAGAGTCCAAAATGAGTTGCTGGGCATGAGAAGATTTAATCCTTAATGAAGTATACCTATCTTTTTTCCTTCTGAGACACTTTTTTCTTTCATTTTAACTATGTGCCATCATTTTTCATAACTTGGAGGGAATTCCCCCAGTTCACTTATTTCAATGACAAAGTCATTCACATGGAACCATCTTGTACTTGGATTCTGATGTTGAAACCACTTCTCTAGGTCCAATTTGCATAGGCTAGAAATATCTTAAGATCTGAGACAAAGTTATTGAACCAGTCCCATTATCTAGCAGTTTTATGTGCAAGTGCTAGGCACACTCTTTGGAAGAGGGGAATCTGTGAATGAATGAAAGTCAGAATGAAATATTTTATTGCACAATATGGTTTAGATGTGCCTACTCACCCATTTGGCAGGGTAAGCTCTATGGAAGCCGTGTGAGAGGCACAGAATGAGACATACAGCCTTGTACAACAGCACACAGTCCTGCCCTCCAGGAACTTGCATGCTACACGGGGCAGAGCCAGGATTTGTAGCATTTTCCTCTCGGTGACATCCTGGATCAAGTCAGCCTGTGGGGTCCCCATCTTGCCAGGCTTCCCCACCTCTCAGTAGGAGGCAGATAAGGCTGACCAGGCTTCCTCCCTCTTCTTTCTGCTAGACTTGACTCCATCCCCTTCTCTCCGCCCTTCTATCCACTTCCTATGTCAAAGTACGTGGCAAGACCACTGTGGTTGCCGGGTGGGTTTCTCAGCCTATTTGTCAGTTACCGAATATATCTAGGGGAAAACCATATGAAATCAAAATTGTTGTATGTCAGAGACAACAAGGCTGATCCTGTTGACTATGTTTCGGGGAGGTGAGAACTGAGGAGGTTTGGTTTGGTTAGTTCCAGCTGAGGCACCCTGAACTGGAGGGCTGCTCTTAGTAGAGAAAGTATTTTCAAAACTCTTGCTTGTTTGCCAAAACGATCTGATTGGATACATTATAAAAATTTCAAAGTAAATACAACTATAGGAAAAGGTCTAAATAGCTCAAAATGATGTGACTTTGTGAGGCCTTGTTTTTACTATAATTTCTCCTATTTAAAGGCATGTTCCCTAGTGCTGGTTTGAAATTCCACCAGCTGGTTTCATTTGGATTTAAAATATCCATTTTAAAAAATAACTCCTCAAGTATTGGATTGATCACGTATATATTAAACCAAAAAACAAAGAAGCAGGGGAGGATGAGTGGGAGGAGGAGGAATGAAAGAACATTCAAATCTCCATGACTCGGCTATAGAAAGAGCTGCTTTGAATATTTTGGTGAAGATTCTCCTAGGCTTTTTTCCAAATAGGTAATACTTTGAAAATGCAAATATTTGGGGGAGGCCGAGGGTGATTTACTAGGGATTTATTTCATCAAATGCTTTCAGAACTGGAAGTAACCTAAAAAATATTTTAGACCCATCCTCAACCAGGGGTGTTTTTACCCTGGGGAGGGGAGGGAGACATTTGATAATATCTGTTGACACATTTGGCTGTCACAACTTAGGGATGCTCCCGGCACCTAGTGACTAGAAGTCGGGGATGCTACTAAAGATGGCACAACGCCCAGGAGAGGCCCCACAGCAAAGAAATATTGGTCCCCAAAAGTTAGCAGGGCCAAGGGTGAGAAAGGCTAATTTAGACCTGCTCCTTTAGTTTGTGAGTAGAGTCCACAGGCGGGAGGTGATGGGTGGCAGGAGAGAGATGAGAACCCTAGTCTCTGCCACGCTGTGCAGGGCTCTTTTCACTGCGCTGGGACAAATACAAACTTTGATAGCCAAAGGGGGGCTCGGGGAAATGTGAGGGGCTAATCCTAAAACAGGGTTCTGGAGGAAAGATTGATCTTTGATGGCGATGAAGGGGAAGGGCTGTAAGCAGAAGGAGAAATTAAGTAGCTAGGGAGTAAGTGAGGGTATTGGGACCCGGTCCAGGAAGAAGCATAAAAAGAGCGATGGGGATGGAGTCCCAACAAATATAGCCTGCCTAGCAAATTCACACGGGCATTTCTAGGGTGACCAATGCCTCCTGGTTTGCCTGGAATGATTTCAGTTTTAAAACCAAAAGTCCCATGTTCTGGGAGCCCCCTCAGTTCCGGGCAAAGCAGGATGGTTGGCCACTCTGTTTCCTGTTTCCCCCACATAAACATACTTGAGCAAGAGTCATTCTGCCAAATTGCAAACTAGTTTGGTGAATTGGAGGAAACTGGATGAAGGGTATGTGGGACCTCTCAGTACATTTCTGCAACTTCCTATGAATGTATAATTATTTCAAACTAAACGTTTAAAAAGTAGTTTAGTGAATGTGATCTGAATGAATAACTAAGCTTTTCTAACTGAGACTGCAGAGAATTTTCATGTGGACAGATGGGCACCCAGAGTGGAAAGCTCTTTACAATGGTGGGGTAGGATACCATGCCATCAGTGTAGGCAGCAACTTCCTGGGACACATGAGAAGGGTAGGGAGGGAGGGTGACATCCAGGTACAGTGCAAATGGTTTGGGTGGCATTTAGCCACAGCCATAGGGTTACCTAATCTTGAAGCAGTTCGCATCTTTTTATGGTGGGGAACAGTATATTTTGGGGACTAAGGAAGGGAAAATCATTTATGAAAGAAAAAATTACACAAGAAACCTTAGCTGAGGGAGTTGTTCATTCATTCATTCATTCATTCATTCGACTACAACACCAAAGACTCTACTTAGTGATAGAAAATAAAAGATCAATGGGAGTTCTTTCCTTCTCTTGAAAGGTTTTTGGTTTGGGAACCATGGCTGAAAGAAAGTCACTAGAAAAAAATGTCCCGTGTTTTACTTTAACAATGGCAACAGTGTTAACTATGTGAAATACACTTCTTTCTTAAGAAAGGGAAGGGAACTTTAATTGAATACCTTCTATGTTCAAGTTATGTGAATGCAAATTAGAAATCTCAGCATCAGCCGGGTACAATGGCTCATGCCTATCTCAATGCTTTGGGAAGCTGAGACAGAAGGATGATTTGAAGCAGGAGTTCAAGACCAGCCTTACCAACAAAGCAAGATCCCCTCTCTACAAAAAAAGAAAAATTTGCCAGGCATGGTGGGGTGTACCTAGGGTCCCAGTTACTCAAGAGGCTGAAGTAGAAGGATCACATGAGCCCAGGAGTCCAGGGCTGCAGCGAGTTATTATCGCACCACTGCACTCTATCCAGAGCAAAAAGAGCAAGACGCTGTCTCTAAAAATTAAAAAAAGAACACAGATGTCAATGCCAATATCTTAAGGCAGATAAAAACAACCAGACTTTGTAGAGACACAGGGGGTCTTCAGTGTGTGGAAATCTTTACAAGTCTATTTTAATTTAATAGAATTTCCATTTTTTAAGAGGACTATCCACAAATTGAAAAATAGCAAGTACAAAGTGTCCCTGATAGGCCTGGAAGCCTGAACATTGGCTGGCACTTTTGGACCAGAAGACTTCTCAAGCCATTCCACATTTCTTAGTATTTTAGTTAAATCCTGGAGAAGTTTTGTCTAATTATCCATCGGGGTCAAGTGCATCTGACTTCTGCAGGTGCCAGAGAAGGTGCTACTCTACATAGTTTGATATCAGCATTGCTTCTGATGCTCAGAAGTAAGTGTCTCATCCTATTTTAAGCCTGGAGCTTTTGATTGTGTTCTCAGGGTTACAGAGATCTTCATTTTACCATTATAGGTCATCCTTCCTGAGAGAAAGAACTCTTCAGATGAGTTCTTCTTTAGCTACAAATGAATGCTACTAAGTGTTTTACCAAAAGTAGAAGAAAAATACAGTGGATACTAAGGCATAGCGAGTGAGTAGAGAGAAATACGGAATCAGGAAACAGATGGTATGGGGAAAGGAAGGCATAGATGTGCTAAAGCAGGGTCTGGAAATACTGGAGGCAAACCTTGCCTTCTCCTTGACACTGAAACTTTCCCCAGTGGTCAGGACGTCAGAGCTGCCATCTTGATTTTGGGTGTGTCCCTCTCTAGGATGTTGTGTTTAGTTTTTAATCAAAGAAAACAGAGCTGGAAGAATTGCCAGGGCACTTTTAAAAATTATCTCCCTATCCCCCAGCCCACCTCCAGAGATTCTGAGTTAGCAGGTCTTAGATGGGAGGGAACAACCCCCAAGTCCTTGAAACTCCCAGGGTGCTGCCTATAGTCGAGAACCACCACCTAGAATGGCCTCCTAAATTTTATGGAGAAGTTAAGTCCAAGAGTCATTAGGTAAGTAACAGAGGTCCACACAGCTGAATCCAGAAGTAGGTGAAGCACCCACATAACAATTTCTCAGTAATACATTAGACCTTCCATGTATAGCAAGAAGGTCTAAAGAAGTCCTCCCAATCTTTCCCAGATGGACTTTTGCTGTTGTTAAACACATCATGTGGTACCTGGCATGAAGTAGCACTTAATAAATAGCTCCTGAAAGCAGGAGTGTGGCACGAGTTTGATTTTATCCCCCAACCCTACCACAAGCATTACGGTAACATGTCCTAAGGTGCTAACATGAAATGGAATGACTTTCCCCATTCAGTCCCTTTCTTAGCCTTTGTTACCTTTTGGTGACTGAACCTGTGAGCTTATGATTGAGTAGATCATAGCATTCAGGGGGATTTCCATTAAAGTAATGAAGTAGCAGTTGGCTTTTCGGCTTCAAATTCTTTCCCTTGTTAAAGAAACTGAAACATTATCTTGAGTAGGATTGGCTACTTAAATCCTGCCGAATGGTTTTTCAATAGAAGTGATTGAAAAAAACCATTTTTCATTTTGGGGGAGGAATTTGTTCCATTCTGTCTTATGTTTCATTATAAACAGTTTTTTTAAATAGCCAAAATTATTCTTCATGCCATAAATGTGTGGTGAATGCCTCCCAACCATATTTCCACACAGACTGCAGGTCTTTGCCAACTTTTCTGTATGGAGAGCCCCACTGAGGATGGCTCAGAACTGAAACCCACCTAATGCTACTAAACACCTGGATTGAGAAGGGGCCTTAAAACCGCCTTTGATGGAATAGGCAGAAATTAACTCAGTGCCTCCAGCTTCTCTCTTTTCCCAGGATTGTTGATGATGCAAGACAAAGCCGCTTCTTTCTGGACTGAAACCCTTCAGGGCAAGGATGGGGTCAGTTTCCTGACTTTACACCCTTCGCAGGATGGGACCACTGTAAAGCCCACTTTCTCAACTAGGGTGACAATGCCCCCTAAGGATGAAAATGGATTCTTGGGTCAGGGAGTGTGAAAATCACTTAGGTGGGGCCATGCTTTGTGGTCCTTCAAAGGATCACAGTCCATACTTAGGGATTCAGTATGTCCAGGGCATTGCATTTTCATAGGGCCACCGGGGGCGGGGATATCTAAAAAGGCTCGTGAGGGGAGTCATCATGAGAAAAAATTGAGAGACACTGCTCTAAACGTATTTACTGACTGGCTGAATAAATGTAATATGTGGTTAGAGGGAACAAAGCATTCCTGCGTAAGTGCTGAGAGATGGTCCACGGCTCTGCTCCTGAGAGCCAGACAACTAACTTGAGCAAAGATTCCTGTATTCAGAGCCCTTGCCAGCTGCCATAGCGTTCTGACTTCAGTTTGGACTGTTCTCTTCATTCCTAATTATCATTTTGATTTGAGATTCAAAATTAAACCACAAGAATCAGGGACTTCTCTTTAGTCTTTGGCCTATTTGAGTGTGGAAATGGGACAGCTGGCTGCCCCAGCAGGAGCAGCCTGAAGGTGACAAAGCTGGAACCATAGTGGTGGCATGGAGCAGAGCACAGCAGTTTGATGGGGGGTGACCCACCAGCACTTCCCATGCCCAGCCCTGCCTTAGCTCATTATGGCTGTGCCACTCACCAGATTTTGCTGAAACATGAATCTCAGTTTCTTGATTTCTAAAATGGGGACAATAGTAGGGGCTGTAGCCACATTATAGGGTTCCTGTTGGGGTCAAGTGACATCATGTACAGTATGTGGGCAAACACAACAAACTGTAACTTATTAATTTTAGTGTAAGTTATTATTATCCTGCTGATTAAAGTATTATTAGCAATATAGAATTAAAGGAATAAGATCTTTCCACGCCCAGGGCAGTCAGAAGGCCCTAGAAGACCCCACGTGATACCCCACTTGGCCCTACTTAAAATGCCAGGGGAGCTTGGAAATGAGACCCCTGACTGAACGTTTCTCAGAAATAATTTTATACAATGAAATGGGGAGTACAAGGTGGGAGGTCAACACTCTCCGCCACAAAAGAAAACAATTTAAAACTGTACCTAATTTTTTCTAGTGCAAGGACTCCTAAAAAGTTAAAGCATCCTAGGAGGGCCTTCTTTAAAATTCACTGTTCACCTCTCCTAACTCTGCTCCCCTGTCTCTGACCTCAGGTAATTTTTCTGTCTTGCCCTTATGTCTCTGTACTCATTGAATAATTGTTCTATGTATTTATTCTCTGTTGTCAATGTCGTAATTGTAGATACACATAGTAAGCACTTTATATATATGCCTCTCTTCAAGAGCATTTCTTTCTTTTCACATCCACTGTGTAAATTTGTACATTTGGGAAAATCCACTTATAAGAGTGTCTCTAGGGCAGCACCTGTGGCACAGTGAGTAGGACGCCAGCCCCATATACAGAGGGTGGTGGGTTCAAACTCAGCCCCAGCCAAATTGCAACAACAACAAAAAAATAGCCAGGCGTTGCATTGGGCGTCTGTTGTCCCAGCTACTTGGGACCCTGAGGCAAAAGAATTGGCTAAGCCTAAGAGCTGGAGGTTGCTGTGAGCTGTGACACTACAGCACTCTACAGAGGTCAGCAAAGTGAGACTCTCTCTCTAAAAAAAAAAAAAGTGTCTCTAATCAGAGGAGCTACCCTTTCCCAATGCTTTTTAATCTCTTTTTATCTCCCTGCACACTTGAAACTATATATATAGTTAAACTTCCACAGCACACTTAAATTATGTTGATCATTAAAAAAAATAGTAAAACGAAGAATATACTTAATGTGCATTGAACTTCTTTCAAAAATAATTTAATTAATGATCTTTAAAAATTTTTGTGGCACACCTAAGACCCTCTCACAGCATACCAGGGTGCCATGGCACGCTGGTTGAAAATCACTGCTTTGCCCTATAGGAGTTCTACCCCAAACCTGATTTACTCAGTGGAATAACCTTCCTTCTTGGGAGGTTTATGGGTGAGGTGGGGAGTAGGAGAGCAGTCACCCTAGTCCTTGACATTCCAAGAAATACTAGTCCATGGGGCATGGGAACAATGAGTGTGGTTCCCATTGGGCTTTCCGATCAGGGGAGACAGTTACACTTTCTTATTTTTCCAGTTTTCTGGAGTATTGTTAAAAGAAATACACACATGCAAATGCACACACTTGAATCTTCTGAGGACAAAGATTACTTCTTAGAGAAATCCCACAAGGAAAGGCATAAACACTTTTCTAACCCCCCATAATTTGGTAGACTGGTCCTCTCATGGCAGAGTCAGAGATTCAGGTATTGTCATTTGTCATTTGTTTGTTTTCGTTCACCTTTAACTTTCAAATGTACTCCCAAACCTTCCAAGAAGAAGAAATTTGAAGTATTGAAATTATCATTTGCACTAGTCCAATTAAATTCCTAGAGGAATGTCAGGATGTATTGTTCATTCCCTCTAGGGGGTCGGAATCATTTCATTCTTCCTCTTAAGACTTATCTCTTTGTCCCCCCAGCATGCTTCCTCCTGCCATGCTTATTCCTGTCCCCAAGGC
>NW_003852426.1:16222008-16224486 GCF_000181295.1 Otolemur garnettii
ATCCCCAGGGAAGTCCTTATTCAACAGCAGGGCCATAAACAGGAATTAGTAAAGCTAGATTCTATTTGTCCTGGGCTCTCTGAATAGCTCCTCTTCCACCTCCACAAGCTATTTGAGGTCTGACAATTAAGTTCATGAACTTGTCCTAGAAAAAGTGCTACATACCTCATCGCTGAATATCACTACAGTCATCTTCAAAGTATACCCCGGGGAAGCTATGCACCAGTCCCAGGGCCTAGTCCACCCTTTAATGCAATTTTGGAACTCTTTTTCTAGCATAGCCATCAAAACTGTCATCATATTACTCTTGATGTCCTGAATGTTGTCAAAATATCTTCCTTTCAATATTTCCTTTATCTTCAGGTAAAGAACAATGTCACTAGGGGCTAGATCAGGTGAGTAGGGAGGGTCTTCCAACAAATAACTGTATTTGTTTACTGACTAAAAACTTCCCCATGGACAGTGCCATGTGAGTTGGTGTGTTGTCATGATACAAAAGTTGTAAGTTTTTGACCAAGATTTTCCTAATTGTTTTTCTATTGATGTTTACTTGGTCTGCTATGCTTTTCACAATTAGTCAATAATTCTGATGCACAGTTAGACAAATGGTTTCAATTTTTTTTTTTTACAGTTCTGCTAGTTACTGGCCACCCTGAACTCTTCATCAGTGACACTTTCTCTTCCCTCAGAAAAACATTTAATCCATTTATACACTGCTATTTTCTTCATGGCATTATCCCTATAAACTCAGACTAGCATGTCTCTAATTTCACTTTCACTCTTGGAAAATTTAACAAGAAATTTATAAATGTTTGTCCATCACTCTAATTCAAGTTTCTGATTTCTCATGAAGGCACACAAAAACACGTGACAACAATAATGAACATCACTCAACAAGACACTGCCACACATTAACATGAACGCAGTTGTGAAACACTGATATATCAAGGTTATGAGACCTTATGGAGTTGTTTGTATGGTGCTACTAATGTAAGCACACAGTGGAAAGTTCATGAACTTAATTGTCCAACCCTGTACATATCTTAGAAGCCTTCACCAGACAACCTTTGCAATGCCATTTCCAGAGGAGATAATCTAGAGGTAGAATATTTCAATCAAGTAGTTAAGGTTACAGAAAGAAGGAAAGGTTGGTATAGGCTTCAATCCAAACATATAGAGAACCTTATACTCTGTGTGTTAGGGCAAAGACTAACACACAGAATAAAGAATAATTGAGTGCCAGACAACACACTAGGTACTCAGCATGTGTTATTTACTTTTTATAACAATACTGGACAGTAGAACTTGCCATCCTGTATAAATTGATCTCAGATCACCCAAACAACTTGCCCACTGTTATATGGCTGTAAGAGCCACAACTAACCAGAGCATTTCTCCTGCCCTTCATGAGCTCTCATAGGAATGTATTTTGTCAGTCTCCCTTTTCTCACTAGCAATTTGTATGTCACAAGGCAGAACTGTGCTCAGAAAGACCTAGTAGAAAAATACTGGCCTATAAGGTGGAGGCCTGGATTCTAGTCCTGCTCTGTTACTAACAGTCAAACATATATTCTAGGTCTCATTCATAAATCAAAGGAGTAGAACTTAAAACATCTTTGGAAAGTTTTTTTGTTTTCCAGCTCTATGCTTCTATGAATGAGCATCTAATTACACTTGTAGTAATAACATAAAAATTCCTCCCCATCCCAAATCCAGTTATCCAGCAGCCTTATTCATAAGGAATATTGTGAAGAACCAGGTCATAAGCAAAACAGCCGTCAGAAAATTCACCAACACCAAATCATACCCTTTTATAGAATCAGGCCCATACCCCAAGCTCATTTATGCATATGTTTCAAATCACTGTGAAAAGTTTCCTCTACTCAAAATGCAAAGAACAAATTAGTAGAGTCATGAGGAGGAGTTGACATAAACAGGCACAAACGGAAAGATAAATAATGAGGAGAGAGAACTTTTTTAAAAACTTAAAATACACAAGGAAGAAAACAGGCACAGAATCAGTTAGTGCCAGGAAAAAAGCCCCAGTTACTTCAATAAGTCCTTAGGGTACCTTTGTGTCATAAAAACAAGATGAATATACAGTGATGGTCACATTGATAAATTTGAATTACCAAGAAAAATTTAATCAATGTGGGAGAACTCTGTTTAAGAAAGAAGGGAAATATGTATATGGTATTTTAGAAAGTTTTCCATTTGTTATGATTAATATTTTTCTTTTCAAGTTTGATACTTAACTGTGTAGACTCTCCAAAAAACCCTGAATTTTGGTTACCTATTGTTGCATAACAAAATACCCCCCAAATATAGTGGCTTTAATGGCTATTTTACTATATCTCATGATGCTATGGATGAAATGGGCTCTGCTGGGAGGTTCTTCTCCTCCAAAGAATGCTGGCTGGGACTACCATGGGAGATCGACGGGATAGAACATCTTGAGATGGTGCCTTAACATGGCTG
>NW_003852426.1:16224579-16244065 GCF_000181295.1 Otolemur garnettii
GCTGGGAGGTTCTTCTCCTCCAAAGAATGCTGGCTGGGACTACCATGGGAGATCGACGGGATAGAACATCTTGAGATGGTGCCTTAACATGGCTGGTGGTAGACGGTGGTAGCTATCTGGAGCCCTTGTGGGGCTGCCACATGGAGTGCCTACGAGTGGACTGTCCACATGACTTCGTTCTTCACAGCCCAATAGCAGGGTTTGGAGGGGAGCAGTCCCAAGGCTGAAGATTCCAACAGGGAAAGAAAGCAAACTACCCGTCCTGCAAAAGGCTGGACGTAGCATTAATCCTGCCACATCTTATTTAATAAGCAGTTGCAGGACCAACCGGATTCAAGGGAAGGGGAAATAAACTTGACCTTTCAATGGGGAAAGTGGCAATGAGTGTGTGGCCATATTTAATTTACTACATTTGATCTCCGGGACAACTTTTTACGGGTGATGGAGAGGGGGCAGCACTGGAATACTGAGTTTTTATTGTCTTTCATTTTCATGTTGTACTTTGTGTTTTTCAAAACACCTATTATTTCATTTGATTCTTCTTTTCTAAACACAGCAGCTGGAGAAATTCTTTTAAAATTCACGTTAGAGCCTACCTTTGCTCAAAATTTTCCAGTGGATCATGTCTCACTCAGAGTAAAAGTCACAAGCCTCACAAAGCCTATTCTGTCTGGTTCCGCGTGCCTGAGTTCAGAGTGACTGCATCTCTCTCACTACTCTGCTAAAGCCCCTCCGGCCTTGCTATGAACACCAGGCTCACCTTTGCCTTAGGGCCTTTGCACTTGCTGCTCCCACCATCCGAAATGCTCTTCCCCAACTGCTCTCTCAGCTTGGGGCCTATGTCCCAATGGCACCCTCTTAAAGGTGCCTCTCTTTTTCTCCCCAGTGTTCCCTTTGCCCCTTCCCTGCATTGCTTTTTGCCAAAGCCCTTAGAAATCCTTTGTGTTTTACATAGTTACATATCTGCTTCCCCTAGTGGAACTCCAAGGAGAGGGAGAGTTTTGCCTGTTTTGTTTGCTATTGCACCCCTGAAGATGACAACACTGCCTGGTCCTTAGTGATGATTCACAAATACTTCAATGAGCTTGTTACTAAAGGAACAAATTCTCATAGCAGCAGTATTTATTAGTCGTGGTAAGTGCTATGTTCTCAGCTTAGGTTTTGTGACCTAAGGTCACACAGCTGGTGACAGAGCCAGCTTTAGACCCCAGGTGTCATGACCCTCAGTCTTAGGACTTTTGGGTGACTGCTTGCTGCATTCCCATGTGTCTATTTCCGTGCAAGTGCAAGTGCATGAACAGGTCTCACGGGGGCTCTGGACAGCTCGACACACAGACATGCAGGCTTTCCCCCAAGTGAGAAGAAGGTACCACGCTGCTGTCATTTCCTGGACAGAGAAATACGCTTCTTGCCCCCTGGGTTCAGAGCAGTAGTAATTACGAGAGTCTGGAGGGAAGTGAGAAAAAGCACTGGGGACATTTAACAACTTTCAGTGACCTGCAAATTATTATTTACAGTAACACAGAGCATTTCCTCTGCAGAGGCAAAGATATAAAACATACCAAACATGTTTTTCTCCCTCCCTTCTTTCCTTCCTTCCTTCCTTCCTTTCTTTTTCTTGAAGTCAAAATCCTCATAGCCCTCTCCAGAAGCAGACAGAGAAGAGAAAGGGTTACTGAGCAGGTCAGGACAGACCTACCCTTAGGAGATGAAAGGAATGAATCCTCACTGTTCTTTATTACATTCCTCCCAGAAACTCTATGAAGATGATATTAGAAAATCTGAGAATCACGCTGTAAACTCCTGAGAGGCTGAAGTGCATTTCCTTTTGGTTCAGCACCCTACTCTGCCCTGGCAGACTTGGACAAGTATGTCTGATGACTGCCTGGACTGGGAGGGGCTTTGATTCTCATCTCTTCCGATCTTGCACCCAGCATGTAGACCATCTGCCATTTCTGGACTGCAGCTGCCAAAGCTAAAACACTTGTGCTGACAGGGAGCTCGTTCCCTATCATTGCACACGCATGCCTACTTTTTAAATGTTGCTTCTGTTGAGCTCTTGTCCACCTCCTGTCCTTTCATTCTAGTTCTGTCCTCTGGGTCAACAGAGGACTAGTCTATTGTGTTAGCATCAGGGAAGCTCGCTCACATCAGAGAGAAAGTGCACCCATGGTCTCATTGTCTCTAAAAAGGCAGAATTTGGCACCTAGCAGTCTTTAAAAGCAGGAGTTCCTTGAAAGTCCACCTGGGGTATATGTGTGCACGCGCGTGCGTGCATGCATGTGTGTGTGTGTGTGTCACTACTGTGGGAGTATGTTTCTAGTGTGGTGGTTCAGAGCTCCCCACCGGAGTCAAGCTGCCTGGCTCATATCTAATGCATGTCGCACAGCAGAAAGCATTGAGGGGGTGATAAACAGAAGGAAGTGTCAGACTAGTTTGTTCCTTTGCATCTTCCCCAAAGTGGGTACCGTGTCTGTAGGGTGGGACACTTTACCTCTCTGTGCCTCAGTTTCTTCATCTGTAAAATGGAAGTAATGATAGTGACACCCTGATGGGATTGTTAAGAGGAGTAACTGTCTGAATGCCTGTGAAGCATTACGCAGTGTCCATCGAGCACCCATGAGAGCACATGAGCTCTCATGTACTAGTCACCCAGAGCCATTGGGAGCAAGTTTTACCCCTCGATGGGCACAATGTGCAGAAGAAACAGGGGAGCTGGGGGAACTGTCTCCGGGGGCCTTCCCCCTTCAGTGCCTGTGTGCTTCTCTCCAGCGGTCCAGCCCCAGGAGACTGTCCTCTCTGCTGGACAGCCACCCCTGCCAGGTGGTGGGGGCTGGCAACACTTGCACTTTCGTAAGGGACCAGAGAAATGTGAAATTCTTCCAAGTCCAAAGGAGTATCTCTAAGGGTGCCACCTCAGTGTGGTGAGTGAGGAGGAGTATTGGGGGATGAAGGTACAACTCCTCCCAGTGCCCCTCAACCACACGCCCACAAACACCTCCTTGGACCACTGGGTGCATAACTGGAATCACATCTTCCTGCCAAATGCTTTAAATTTGACATTTTCTACCTTGCTAAGTTGTGATAAACTCTTTGAGATAGCTGAAAATGAACTGCTATCAAATTAGTCTAAATTACTGATAATCCACATGAAATGACAGGAAAGATAATGTGGTGGACAAATGGTATTAATGTTCCAATTTGGAGGTGAGTTAAAAAATAAAACGTAAAGAAAGGAAATGAACATTTCTGAGGGGCTGATTTTGACCCATCCCTGTGCTAGGTGGTCAGCACCTGCCCTCGCAGTCAGATCTCACCTGTTTTCAAAGATGAACAGTGAGCTGCCCAAGGCTCCCAGCAATGAGTCCGGGACTCTGACCCTATGCAGTTTGTGTCCCAAAGTAGGAGGTTTGGGTAGTGAGGGGGGAATTTGAAGCCAGTGATCAGGAGACCTGGTTTCTAATCACGAGTATGTGATCAAGGGCTGACTTCTGTTTCTTCATGTATAAAATGAGAATGAAAACATCTACCTTATGTATCTCCCAGGGTATGTGAAGTTGTCTTTTAAGTGATTTTACCTATTTATTTATAGAGGAATGTGAACATGAACTTGCACATGAACAAACCCATCCAGGGCTATTGGAGAGTAATTCTCTGTCCCCAGCTGTGAGCTCATGTCCTGGATGTAGTTCTTTAATCATGTCAGTTTTCACTTCTGGTGATCCCCACCACAAACCCGGATGATTTTCTCCTACATCTGTTTCTTGAAGTCGTCCGGTTTATACTGCATCCATTTACCCCTTGCTACTGCACAGACTTTTAGCACGTTTGCTCTCTCTTTCTTCTGTGGATTTTCGTATGTACTGATACAATCTCCAGTCATTCTTGTGGTTACTTTTATAGGTATTAAATAATATGCTTAAACTCTCATTTCATGATTCACCGAATTTTAGGCAGTGTCTATGGACTTGTGTCTGGAATGCAGGTCCCCCCGGGTGGAGAATGTCTATTTGGTTCTTCGATGCTCCCTGTACCCAGAACAGTCCTGACCCAGGTGGGGGCTTGCCTGTGGGGGACTACGGCATGAGGCCGCAGTGCTCCTGTGCTCCCCTGCCTGCTCCGCCTCCCCCGCAGCCCTTCTCTGCAGCCATCTCACTTACTGCAGCCTTGTCAAGGTTTATAACATTTATCCTGTGAGTCTCCCAAGTTCTGTCTGTAGGTCTATTTGAAAAACTGAAAAGCAGCACACATGACATAAGATATCGTGATTATGAAAATATTATATGCTGCAGAACCAAGTAATATAACCAAATGTCACTGAACAGGGGACCTTTGGGAGAGAATATTCCAGAAGCCAAGCCCAAATTCTCTTTTTCTTCACAGGCAAATGCCACTGCAGCCGGTTGCTGTCTGAAGAGGAAGGTGGGGCTTTATAACTTGAGGAGGGCTTGAATTTATTCCCCTAGGTCCATCCCTGCTCCTCTTTTCAAGGCTGCCTCGGGGGCTTAGCAGGGCTCCACTAGGAAGGGCGGCTCCACCTCCAGGCCAGTTCTCTCCCTGTGTGATTTTGGGGTGTCAATTTGTCCACTCAGCTTTATCTATCAATCTGATCCCGTCTGCTCTGTGTTCCAGACATTTGTAATTTTCTGAACTGCTGCTGGGACCCTTCCATGTTTGTTATGGATTTATTCTTTTGCATTTATTTATTATTAAATAAATCATTCAGTGAGACTGGGGAGAGAGGAGAAGTAAAGCAGGCCCAAGCTACTGCTTTGAACTTCAGAGCTTACTTTGAACATTTTTAAGTTAATAAATACTCCTGCAGTGAAGGAATGTGAGATCCAACAGCTCAGGTGTGAAGGATTGTTGTGGTGGGATTTTGAAGGGGCCATTCTCTGTCCCCAGTCCACACAACATTGCCATTTCACGTTCCTATCAATGAATATTCCCATCTGGACTGACCGACTTGACAAGTCCAAGTGTCCATGAGATAAGAATAGAGAACAAAGTTCAGGAACGAGGAGCAAGGAGGAGGGGAAGCATGAAAGAGGCATGTGATGACTGTTTTGAGTACTACACTCTTGATGGTTACAGCTGAGGATTTGTTCTGTAACAAAAAGAATCAAGATTCCTTGCGATAACTTGCCTTAGCAGAAAGCATTGAGGGGGTGATAAACAGAAGGAAGTGTCAGACTAGTTTGTTCTTTTGTATCTCCCCCAAAGTGGGTACCGTGATAATGCCTCCCTCGAAGGTGGTGGTGACGGCTGAGCAAGGTGACACATGGAGAGTGCCCTGCATGGTGTGGTTCTCCCGTCCTGTTACCTCCCTTCCCCTAGAGGCCAGGAGATGGACCAGCCCGGGAGAAGGATGAAAGCTCTTTCTACCCACGCTCCTTAGCTCTCTGCAATCAGTTTTACATCTTTATTCTGTGTCTGTTTTGCCTGTTTCTCTGTCTCTTCTCCTTCCCTGCCCCAGTCTCCAGAGCTAGCACAATCTTTAAGTGTACATTTAGAGGAAATTGCATGGTATCGGCCACAGGAATGTGCTACCGCTCACGGTGGCCATGCTCGGCTGTCCCCCAGGAGCCAAGATGGAGGACCCCAGCTGCGCCTGCGAGCCTTGTGGTGGGGTTTCCTGGATGCTCTTTCTGCCCTCTCAGCCATCTGCCTGTAGATAAAATAGCTCTACAGTTACAGGACAAGTGAGATGCCATCCTTCTGTGGCAGCATTCACTGGGCAGAGATAAGTGTAGGCTGGAAAATTACAGTGTTGGGCTTTCAGTGTACCACGTCATCACACGATCTGGACTTGGCAGAGGATGATTCCAACAGCACCTGACTCTCTACAGCATCACCTCCAGGCACTTTGTCTAATTGTTCTTCCCTGCCTTGAGGTCAGCCATGGTTCATAGGTCCATACCACCAGCAGGAAAACTGGCATGTCCCCACCCTACCTAACTCCCAGGGCAGCCCTATTTGGTGCCCACAGTCTCTCCTCTCCAGATGTTTTTCCAGAGGTAAAGTAGATGCCATCTGACATCCCCAAACTCCCTGGGGATCAAGCCCCTCCACCCCCCACCCAGAGGGATTGTAAGCACATCTGCCTGGTTTGAATCCTGCCTGTGTGACTTTGAACCTTACCAAACTCCTCTGTACCTCAGTTCCCCCGGATGCAAAGTGGAGTTCACATGAGACCCTTCCTCACGGGGTGGGAATGAGAATGAAGTCCGCTAGTGCATGAAAAACCTTTAGGCCGATGGTTCTCACCTTTGGTGTACACACAGTCACCTGGAGGCTTGTTAAAACATAGACGGCTGGGCCCCTCCACAGAGTCCCCTTCAGTTTGCATTTCTAGCAGGTCCCCAGGTAAGGCTGCTGCTGCCTAACTGAGAACCCTTGTGTCGGAACAATACTGGACACGAGGCATATAATTTAGTTGTTATTCGCTATCTACATGGGAGATAAGAAAAAGAAGTCATAATGTGTTTAGCATACATGGCATGAGGCAACAGCAATAGAACAGAAGATCTGGGTAGTGAACCAACTAGCTAGCCCTCTGCAGCATCAGAAGGGCTGGAAACAAGCAGGGAGGCCTGGAGGTTTGCCGTACCCAGGAGTCCCACTGGCCCCCTCTCTGCTGCTGGATTTATAAGTAAAAAACAAATATAGGAGCCTGGGCACCAGATAAGGCCGGCCTTGCCTCACTCCCCAAGAATTAAGGACTCAACATGGCACCAGGTGTGATGGGAAATAATGACACAAGATTGGGCCCTTGCCTTAAGCAACTTCAGTTAAGGAGCCAAATCTGTCACACATCAAATGATAAGAAACATGGGAATTTACAGTCTGACATGGCGCTGGCTACAGCTCTATAGAGTGGCCCATGGGTCGTGGTGTTGGAGGGTGTGCACTGCACTGACCAGCATCTAAAGTTCTCTCCCACATTGCCAGTCCAGCCTTGGTGATGATGCTCTCGCCTGCTGAGCCTTGGGTAAGTGTCTGTTCTTCACAGAGCAGCCTGCTTCCAGGGTCCTTATGAGGATACAAAGCTCTATGGAGCCCCATGAGCGCAGGCACCCTGTCTGACCTGTACATGGCCACACCTCCACCCAGATGGTCCTCCCTGGCACATGGTCGTGTTGGATGAGTGAGTGCTCATTGTGTCTGCCTGCTGAGTTGAGCATGGGTGACTATCCTCATCACTACTATTATTCTGGGTGAGGATTGGCCTGATTAGGGGAAACCAGCAGGAGATGTGGTGAGTAATCCGGAGGAATGGGTGGAATGAGGACAGAGAAGGAGAGCCTTTGGGCAGTGGCTGGGGGTGTTAGGAAGGAAGGAAGGGAAGTAGGAGGGGAGAAAGAAAGGAGGAGCACCAAGTGCTCAGTGGCAGCAGGGAGCCAGCAGGGCTGAGGAGTGAGACTGCCTGGGGGCAGGCTCTGCAGAGCCCAGGGGTGGGGAAGCTTGGGGTCCTGTGTCCACCAGAAAGCATTAATCTCCCTCCTACCTGTGTCATTCTGATACTTTTGGTCATCTTAAAGCAAGAGTCACTGAACCCAGGTCATAGTTTTTCTTGTTTCTCATCTAACAGACAAATCACCTGGTAAAAGAGAATCATCTCAGGGATAAAGAAACTTTTCTTAATGTTCTCAGATCAGTTCTTTGTGTCTTAACCACTCTGCTCATACAAACACAGCATGGGGCCCAGGTGGTCACATCGAGCTGATTCTGACATCCAGGATATTAGACAGATAGCCCGAACATAAATTATTCTTTTATCTTATTTAGTTTGGATGAGTTTTCTTCTCTGAAGCATAGCTTTATTTCAGGGGAGACTTTTTCTGGACTTCTAGAAAGCCTCAAAACCAATTTAGTATATGTGTCCTTAAGACTAGGTGCCAGGGGAACCAGAAGGTTCTCTCGGAAGGACCTGTGGCCATGTCCCTGCCCTGGACCAAGAAAGGAGGCTGGGAAACTTGCAAAGAGAGAAAAAATCGTGTCCTCTCTCCCCAACTAGCATCATTCCACATATAGGTGTCATTAACATGGAGACTTTTCTGATAGCCGCTAGCACCCTGTCTCCAGCCCCTCGCACGTACAGTCTGCTTCCCATGCCTTCATTGGGAGGTCCTAATAAAACGCATACCTGACTGTCCTATCTGCTTTCTATTTCTGGCTTATAAAGTTCCAGTAGATCCCGCCCACCTACAAGACTGAGCAGAATTTCTATCCCCTTCCTTCCTCCTTCCCATACAGGGTGGTGGTGGCAGCTCCCTACACTGTTTGGTGTCCTACGAGATGAGCTCCTATTTATCCTTCCAGACCCAGTCAGTGCCACCTCCCTCCCCAGGCCTAACAGGGGAGGGTACCTCTGTTGCACAGTTCCCCAGCCTCCAGCAAAGCTCAGTTCTCCAGCCCTGGCCTGCCGATGGCGAGAGGAAGCCTTGCGGCGGCCACACGGCCCTCCTCTAGTCCTCCGAGAGGCTCTGGAAGGTGTCCTCTGTGTGCCCGTGTGTGCAGCTCCTGTCTCCTCCGCAGCACTGTCACGTTCCTTCCCTTCTGAGGGGGGCGAGTAGGCTGTCGAGTCCCCGCAGCCACCGTGAGCGTCCTCTGGGCAGCCCGGCACTTTCTGTCACCCACACAAGCTCACCTGGCCCACAGCTCTGCCCCGCAGGGTGACTCCCAGATGGGGAGAACAGAGACTAACGGTATGGATAGGACATGGACAGCTCACACTTCCCAGGCGCTTTTGTGCACCAGGAATGGTGCTGAACACTGAGGTGGGCTGCACATTTTAACCCTCCGGCTTGCCCTGGAAGTAAGTCTTGTTGTTATTCCCATTTTACAGGTAAGGGCCACAGCACCAGTCTCTCAAGCAGATTAACTGGCTTCCCTAAGTCCTCACAGCTGCTCAGGGGTGACTGTGACTTTAAGCCCAAGTCAGGTTGGCTCCAGAGTGCAGAACCTTGACCAGTAAGTGTGTCACCTCCATGGCAGTGTGCACGCAGCTGCTGACCGAATGGAGCAGCGCCCTCCTCGTGCCCCACCCCCCACCCCACCCGGCTGGAACTCTCTATTTCACCACAACAGTGCGTGGCACGTAGTGGAAGCTCAAATGAGTGAAGGGACACGTGAGTAAGTAGAATCTCCCCCATTCCTTTCCGCAACCTGACCAATAACATTGCTGCGATGGGGTTTTTACAAAGCCGCCCAGGCACTGATGTCTGTGAAACAGACCTGGAATCTCCCTGGCCTCAAAGGGCAACAGTGTGGTCCTCACTGGGTTTGCCTCAGGCCTCCACAGAGCTACACAGTCATTTTGGGAGTCATGGGTGGAGGTGTCACATGTGCCAGTTAAGGTCACTGTGTGGCAGCTTCTTCACCTCTGGCCCCTCCTGATAATGTCCCCTCCTTACATGGTCTCTCAAGCAGGGTGTCCATCCCTGTTCTAGCATCTGCTGTGGGGATGCCATGGACCCTGCTATGGGCCACCTCCCTGAGAGCTCCCAGCCCTCACCCTGCCAGAGCCATGCTGCTTTCTGTTCAGGCAGGGAAGAGCCACCACTGTTGCATAGTCTCCTGAGCTTGACCAGGAGATGACATGAGTGCCCATGATCGCTGAGTCCTTTAGAAATCCTTTCCTCCAGCTTTGCATTGAAGCCCTATCTTTGTAGTGCCCAGACCCAAGTTGGGATTGGCAGTGTGTGTGTGTGTGTGTGTGTGAGACAGACACTTGCCATCTGCCTTCCCCCTCCTGCTTCCCACACTGACACAGGCAGCTCTTTCCACGATGCTAATCAACCCCTGGATATAGATGTTTGCCGATCTGGGTTCCTCACCCTCCTCTCCACTTCATAAGACAAATCCAGCCACATATGGATCCATTTTAAGGATTATCTGGGACCACCCCCACTGCCATCCCCTGGCTACAAACCTAAGATCAACAACTTGGTCCAGACATCAGGTGACCCAGCCTCCTGGGGGGTGGGGGCAAGTATTGAGCTTTATCAACGGGTCTGGAGTTTCCAGATTTAAGGTCTGGATTTACTGTGAAGCTGTTGAGGCTGCCATCTCAGGACTCCCCTCTTCCTCTTCTCCCACTTACAGGGGAGGGAGGGAAGGGCCCTAGTGCTCATGGGTCTTTGTAAAATTTGCAAAAGCAAGCCATTTTAACACAACCAGTTAAGATCCATTCTCTCCCACCTTCCCTCCATCACACTGCCAGGTGACCTTGGAGTGGCTATGGGCTGTTTTGGGATCTGGCTGAAGGGAAAACTAGTTAGGTCAGGTTTCAAAGGCTGTCCTAGAGTGGCTGGTCACCATTTCCATGTGCGGGTGTGTTGCTACCTAACATAGCCATCCTGGTGTGAGGGGGACTGCAGTAGTTCTGCTATCTACTATGTGGTCTTGTCCCCATCACAAGGTAAGGGTGCAGGAGCCAAGTCGTCTCCCACTTTCACTGTGTCCAAAGGCATCTGGCACCGGCCCTGTGAGGATACAAATGTGTGGCACCGGAAGATGTGCCGTGGGAATCCTTCTCATCACCCGGTATCTACGAGTGTTTTAAGTGGAAGATTTAGTTCTCATCGATGCCTCATTAAGAAACTATTACCCCAAATACTAAAAAAAAAAATTAATTTTGATCAACCAAAATAGAAGACTAAACTGCTTTTTTGTGCATAGAAAATAATACTTTAAAATGATTTTCATTTAAAGAGGTGATGCACAAAATATACTGCAGAAAAAATAGCGCATTGTGCGTCTGAGTTAACTGATAATTATTTTGATTTTGTGATGTGTGTGGGTTTCGATGGCTTTTTAAAACTTTATGCCTCAATTTATTTAAGTAAAAATTCATATTTGTAACACATTATACATATAATTTGCCTCAAAATGTATTATTTGCAACATAACTTTGCAGTATTTTTGTCTTAAAATCTAGCCATATTAGCCTCAAGCTCCTGGATCTGGACTAGGTGTGGAATTAAAAGAATGTTTGGAGTCTGTCCCTTTCTGATCTTCAGTGTCTGAGGTGTTCCCTTCTCTCCTTCTCCACATCCTGTCAGATTCGCCAGGATGTCCCCCCGTGGCTCCCACCATTAGTAGGCTCCTACTTCCTGCAACACTCCATCTCTGCTCGGCTCTCTAGGTGTTTTTCTCTCAAATCTTCTAACTCTTCACTCGTCCCTTTAGCTATGATGCCTCAAACTTCACTGCCCAACCTGGCCTCAGTGGTACCGTGAGACCAGTGTCTGCCTGCTGAGTACCATGCAGTCTGCTCCATGCCCAGCCTCTGTCTGGAGTCCTGTCTCCCAAGTGAGGTCAGATCTTCCCATTCTCTCCACAGAGAGTCTGCAGCTATGCTCAGGATAGACAGGGCCCTGTCACTAAACAAGGATCTGGTTCTGTGTCTCTCTCAATGCTGAGAAGAGAGGCCCCAAAATGTGGCCCCATTACCTACGTTGCACCTAAGACATTATGGCCATGATTTACCAGGGGGAGGAAAAAGTGTCTTGAATCACTTTTGAGTGGTTGGGGTTTAAAAACCTCTCAGCATTTGAGGTCTTAATATAGACAGAGAGAGGTCCAAGGACATCCCTGTGCCCTTCTCCCCATCAGTGTAACAGCTTTCCTGGTCATTCATTAATTTTGTACCCACTAAGTAGAAAGAACATTTGACCTGCAGTTAGATGTAATTTGCATATTGACTGCTACTTATAGAGTTTCTTCCTTCTTGGTGTTCATTTCTTGGTTTATGAAATGAGACAGTTGGATTATATGATCACAACAGTCCCCCAAACTACAAATTATTATGTTCTATGAATCTCTGTGCTCGTAGAATTCAAATTAAACACAGTTTGACTATTCATAATTATCATATAACTAGAATTTGTCTTCCCTAAATTTTAAGGAAAAGTCTAGGAAACAGTGTGTGTTAGGTGACCAAAAAAGAAGGTTGAAAGCAATCTTTTATATAAACTACAGCTATATCCAGAACATTCTATGGTCATCCTACATTCAATAATCTAAGAAATGGTCAGCCATGATAATTACCACTTTAATTACCGATGTAGGAAATCAAATTTAGAAATATTAGAAATATTAGCATCTAAAAGGTAGACTTTTGTTATTATTTTTGTTGTATTAGCTGAAAATAAAAGTTAGTTCTCAAGATTCTGGGTACTCTCCAGCACTGCAATTAATTCATCAACATCTGGTTACCTCTAAATGTGCACAGACCTTCTTCCTTCTAATTTCTTCCTGCCTCTCTCTGTCACGGTTAGCAGTAGCCCCACGCTTCACTTTCTCAGTTAAAAAATAAATAACCAAAGCACAGGAGGAAATCCAGACTGTCTGAAAATATCAAGGACATCTTTGAAGAGGCTGAATGAGTAGACAGCCTTTGAAGGGAGACAGGCTTCAACCACTGCAAACTCTGGCCCTATTAACCTATGGGACCCAGGAGCTTTAGAAAAGAATGAGGGAAGCAGGTGCCCTGAAGTCACAGTGAGACAGCAATGTGTAGGAGTAACCCAGGCCTGCTTAGGGAAGGGAGACATGCTGATCTGGGTTGAAAAGTCTTGCCTTTGTGGACTTGATGCTCTCTGGTTAGAGGCCTTCAGATTCTTAGGATGGTTTCTCAAGTGTCTGAGGTAGAGGATTCCAGACAGAGATGGGAGAGGAGAGGGCATTCCAGCTCCTGAAGAGGGTCAGCCCCGCTGTTACTTAACAGACTGGTCTTTGGGTTTATACATCAGCCCCTTAGGTGTTTGGTTCATAAACACCAGTCCATAAGAAACTGATCTTTCTTTTAGTTAGACTAAATCTAACTGCTGGACCTGCCAGGCTGAGGACTAGAGTGGTGGACTGCAATAACTTCATCAAGCTACTGCTTCCCTGGGAGCCAGCCAGCCTGCCCTGACAACAGCCCCCCGCTCAGCAAGCTTCCTCTGAAAACTGTAACAGATCTCAGAACATTTTGCAAGTAAGTGCCATCACTGCATTTTGGAATATGCTGCTTGGCCAGTATAAACATTTTTTTCCCCTTTCATTTTCTGTCTTTCGTTCTTTTGGGTAGTCTGGCTTATCGCTCACTCCCGCCCTCTGCAGCTGCCTCGTGTGCTGGTGGTTTGTTTGGAGCATGGGCTCTCCGGGTCGATGATTTGTCGCCTGGGTCTATGTGGCAAAAGGGGTGGCTTCCAATAAACACATGTTTAAGAAATTCAGGAAGGAGCACGGAAGTGGATATGATCACTGGCTAATTGGTTTGTTAGTCCGTTTGGTGCTCGCCGCAGCAGCATGGCCAATTCCTAAGTGGTGATGACCTCCCTTGAGGTCGTTGTGTGAATAACTGTGATAAATGTCTGGGTTTGGAAGGTTAGGGATTTTTCTCTCTTTGCTTGTTCTTCTCCCTCCCCCCTCTCTACCCTCCTTTGGTTGTTTGGGATCTTACTGAAAATCACAAACCAGAAAGAAAACAGCTTTCAGAATCAGCGGTGAACATTTCAAGAATCAGCTTACTGCGGCCTGTGGCTCTTGAGCTCAACTTGAAGAAAATCCAGGTTGCTTTGGTGATCGCCCAGGACATTTTCCCTGAAATATTCACTTACTCTTGGTTTACCAGTGAGCAGGAGGTGGAAAAGGGCAGAAGGGTCAGGCAAAATCATGCGGCAGGATATATATACTGTCCCTCACCGGCTGCAGTAATTGGGTGTATCCGGGGGCTACCACTGAGTCAGATGCTTTGGAACAAAAACAAGTCCTGGAGGCAGAGGACATGGTTTGGGGGCAAACTGAACAGTTTCTTAGGCAGGCTTTCAACGTACCTTAAATAAGGAATTCAGGGAGTGTCTGAAGTTAAGGTGCTAGGCTGGTATAAGATCATTTTCTGGGAGAGCAAGAGAGGCCTAGAGTGAGATCTGCTTCTTCCATGAAGTGGAGACCACGGTAGTGGAAAAGCCTGAACCCAGAGTCCAGAGCCACGCTTTCTAATTCTTGCTTTCCTTCGTGCTAAACTGGATGCTAAATCAGTTTGTCTTTCTGGGCCTCGCTGGCCTGGTAATAAGATAATTGGATCAGTTCCTTGATGACATGCTTTCCCTCTGTGTTTACCCACACTCACCTCAAATATTCTCGTCACCACAAATGCTTTCATCGTTACCCCTGGGTGAGTCATATGAAGCAAATTTTGCACCACGGTCACACACATCACATTTTCCAATGGGGCACATTATATAGTAGCAATATTAAAAATTTTTATTAAGTTGAGAAACCAATACACTCAAAAGGGAAGAAGCTAGAACTGTAGAATGTTTAAAAGATAATTTCAATTACAAATGGTGCCACAAATTATGGCTAAATAGATATTGTATGAAGAAAGGCTACCGTGTCAACTCTGGAGATTAATTTAGGATCATTTGTATTTAGCACCTTTGTATAGTTAATGCAAAAGATATTTTTAATGCACTTAAAACAACGTCTTCTTAAGAACATTGAACGTTTCATAAAAGTCATTTATATTACTATTTGCTTAGATTGGCCTATGTACCCTCAAGGTGCATGAATTCTAAATTAATGAAGTCTGAATTAAAGAGATGTTATCATATTTACTTTGGGTATGTGTTAACTCTTGAATGACTCTAAACTAGGGAAATAAATCCGATATAATCTATGAGACTACGTATGAAGCCAGGATTTCTTTATCTAACAAATGCTAGAATACAGAGAGTTAAATTTAAACCAAAATGAGATTTCCTGAGGTCGTGAATACTAATATGTACCGCATTAGCCTCGAGATGGGTAGGGTCCTTCATAACAAAATAGAATGCATGCCAAATCTGGTATCTTAAACAGTAATGTAGACTCCAGCCTTCTGATTAAATTCTTTGGATATTAAAATTGGGTTTGACCTAAATTAAAAGTGACTAGATATTTTTTCTTTTCCTGTAAATTTCAGGGAACTCCATACCAAGGCAGAGGGACTGTATCTAACTCTCTCTTTTTAAAGACACTCATAAAAATGCACTCAGTGCTAAAAGTTTCCACCCAAGGAAATGAACAAAACAAGCTGGATTCAAATAGCAACAACAACAACAAAGAATAAAATTAGAAAATTCTGTAATTAGACCTCAACATGGGAATATGTTCTAAATAATTTCAGTGACTGTGGTCAAATAAAGAATAGAAATGGCAAAGCTGTCCCACTTTTGCAGAAGCTTGGTTTTGGGTTCTCTTTCTGTACTCATTAACGTCCTAAAATGTTAGTGCTGGAAGGGCCATTAGAGACCACCTACTCCAGTCCCCCTTTATAGAGGAGGAGGCCTAGAGGGGCAATGGAGTTGGCCCATGTTGGGGAGCCAATTAGTGGTAGAAAGAAGACTAGAACCCAGCTCTTTCTGAGCTGCCGCTTTGCATAGCTGAATGTCTAATAGGCACAGACTAGGTGTTTGTGGGATTGAATTAACTTAATGCCCTTTGGGGGTTTACCAGGAAGCAAGCCAATCAAAAGCCATCCATTCTTTTCCATTTGTGTCTCTTCTCAAGACACCTTTTCTTGGTCTGCTTTTCTAGACTAAAGAAAAGATTTGTGGAGAAGGGAACTGAAGTGGGGCCATTGAGAAGAGAGGTTTTTTTCTCTACACTTAAGTTTGGGCTGGGTAGGAGACAGATAAAAAGTGTTACCAAATGAAATGATGGCTAAACTCTGGGTTACTGAAATATATTCCTTCTTAAGTAGGTGTCAAATCGGTTTGGTATTTTCATTCCAAAATGAAAATTTGCATTCTCATATTTTTCAGGGAGTTTAATGTTGTTCCCATGTAGAACAGACTAGGCACTTACTAAAGGTTGAATTCATAAATAAATCTATAGAGGACAATCTATATGCTTTTTTATATAGTATCTGGTCAAAATCTTGCCCAGGTCGCTGGAAGTTGCAACCATCCCCATTTTCTAAAGAGGGAGATAGAAAGTTGGAGAACATAATGGCTGGTACTCAGTGTTAAGAAATCTCTTTGCATACTTCATGCTTTCCCCTCTGCTTTGTAGTATAAGAGCTCTAGTCTTCCCATCAACTTTCTGAGGTTTTTGTTGTTGTTGTTGTTTTCTTTTTGAGATGGAGTCTCACTCTGTTGCCCTGGGTAGTAGAGTGCCATGGCGTCAGCCCGCCTCACTGCAACCTCAAACTCCTGGACTCAAGCAATCTTCCTGCCTCCACCAGAGACTACAGACACCCACCACAATGCCCAGTTAATTTTTCTATTTTTAGTAGAGAAAGGGCCTCACTCTTGCTGTGGCTGGTCTCAAACTCCTGAGCTCAAGTGATCCTCCTGCCTTGGCTTCCCAGAAGGTTAGGATACAGGCATGAGCCACTGCACCTAGCCAACTTCTTGGTTGTTTTATGAAATGTTTTAATTGGGGGAAAAGGCAAAAGATAGACCCCTCCACCTGAAACCACAAATGACAAGGAAAAATCAAAATGGCTTTGAGATTGGCAGAGGCCAAATGTCATTGAACAAAGGCAATCATATGCTCAAGTGGGAAGTAGAGGAGGGTAAAAATTAAGGGCAGCTTAAATGCCTGGGACTTGCAGCTGCCTTACTCAAACCTGCTTCCAGTTTAACCACACAGTGTGTGTCAACAGAGACCAATAATCAGAGACTTTATAGTGTCCCTAGATAATGGGATTGATATTGCATTCCTGGTTCCCTTCTCTGAGGAGCCCAGTCTAACTGCCCTGGCATGGTCCATCCGGGGAGAGGAGAGCAGCACCTTGTTTATTCCTGCATCTCTGGCCTCTGTCTCAGGGAATAGATATACTCTCACCGAGGAATTTAGTTAATGGACTAGATCAGGAAGATGGACCAACATCTCCCTTTCTCATCTCCAAAATGAACTTTTTATGGAGTAAATGATTTGCTTATTAGGTAAAGTAAACAGAGAAACAATGTCAAATTAAGAAGGGGTAGGCTTTAATTCAGAGTGACACTGAGCAAACAGCCAGGCTGGATCTATTAGGCCCTCTAGGGACATGGGCATTCTCACGTGAGAATGACTCCCGATAAGCACCAATGGGGAAGGGCTTACAGTGTGGCAAATACCTTCCACTCAGGCTGAAACCTTTTAGCCCTGGAAGCTGAGGTGGGGGGTGGGAAGACATCTGATCACAGCACAACTTCATTTTTTGAAACATCAGAAATCCTAGTTTCTGATAGAAAGCTGTGATTCTCTAGGTAACGTCTATCTTTCTTAGCACAAGGAAATGGAGGCTCTGGGGTGTTTAAAGGCTTGGCCAACATTACAAAATACTTATCATCTGAGTCAAGTCTTGTACTCAGGTATCCTCCTTATCAGGAGTTGGAGGTGAATATTTCGAACTTCTGGCATTCCTAGAAAAACCATCCAGGAGAGCAGGAAACATGTCTTTCTTGTTCACCAAAATCCGGGGCACATAGCAGATGCTCAAGAAATATTCAAAGAAAGAAAGAAATCCAGACCCCCGTGCTGAACCAGAACCAAACCAGAACTTTAGATTATACCCAGCATGAGTCCTGAGCTGGTTCTCAGGATGTAGGTTGGAAATTCTGTACTAGGCCTGGACTGTGCAAACATCCAAAAGAATCTAGAAGCAAAATGTGGTGTTAACTGTGTGGAAAAGCCCACCACCTCTATCTGGCTCATAGTATCATAAGCACTGAACAAGTTCATAGCAAGTGCTTAATGGACAGTGAGGGCTCAGTAGTTGTTAGTGGTGACAATGATGATGAACTTCGTGTCATACCAGATCCAAGTCCTTAGCTTAAAATTACTTCCAATTTTTAGGAGTTTGTCTGACTCAACCATAGTCATTTTTTGATAACTATAAAACTATGGTAACTGTAAGTTCATTGGCCTTAAAGAACAAATGTCCTAAGGTCTTCCCATCAAGGGAGGTTTTCTATTCCCTGTCAAATGATGGACCAGACAGGGTGATAGCTGTGTGTGTATATGGGTGTGCTTGTGTGAGAAGGATGTGTGGGAACTGTGATATTTTAATGGGAACCTGGCTATGTGGCAAGGACCTGGGAATGGTGTGAACATGGAGGCAGGATGGCACGATACCTAGTTTGGCTAGAGCTTCAAATGGAAGAGTGGTAGTTTGAAATGCAAGGGTGGGGTCACATCAGAGATGACTTAGAAGCTAGGCTAAGGCTTTGAATTCCAGAGAGAGGAAGGCAGGACCACAGGGGAGGGGGAGTAGTTCAAACTAGGGATGGCAAGCAGGTTTCAACTCTTACTGTGGGACTTCATCTCTATAAATGCTAGTTTCTTTAGTTACAAAGTGGGGATGTGGAACCTGTCTTATAAAACTATCATGGAGATTAAATTATGTAGTGTATGGCTATTGACTTTTGGGGGAATGAATAATAAATGAGTCTTATTAGTCTTATTTCTGAAAAGGATAAAAAGATAAGTTCTAACTGCAGAACAATCAATGTGATGGGGATCTTATGGTGAGATTCTAGAGCAAACAATTGAAAAACTGGTTTGTAAGCATGAAATAGAGTACTGGTGATCTTCCAGAGTGGCCTCAGTTCCCCGAGACCTCTATAAGGCAGCACAGTATCACTCCCTTTGCTCTCCGGAGTGCTTGACTCATCCAGAAAATGCAGCAAAAGTGGAGTATCTAGATGTCAACGAGGCAATTTGCGGGATTCTTCTTTGTAATAGGCTGATAAACAAGGTAGAAGGCTAATGCATTTGGCTGGTTTTAAAACATGTTGCACAGCCATGTCCTCGAAGCAATGGTTGATGGAGTTCCATCAATCTGCAGATGGTTCCTAAGTGACATGATACCTATTTCTGTCTTGTTCAATATTGTAATAATAGAACTTAGAAGGAGATAGCAAAAGTCCACTTATGAATATGCAAAAGTGAAGAGCTAGGAAGGAAAATAAATGTTGGGTAACAGGACCAGGATTTTTACAACTCTACTATGTAGGGATCACTACAGCATTTGGGTTTTGACAATAAACACGTTTCATTTCGTGATGAGTTTTCAGAACACTATTATCCGTGCTCCCAAATTACAAACACACTCTCCTCTCTAGCTTGGCTTCCTAAACTTCTATGAATATTCTGTTCCCCTGGCACTGAACCAGCACCATAGGAATGGAACAAAGACAGAACCCTCCTTCTAAACGACCAAGCTGTAAAATTAGCAAAGGAATAAAAAACAGCTGGCGAAATATGATAGCTGTTATTCTGAGCCCATGAACCTGAAAAGATAGTTTATTTTAGAAGACAAACAAAATCTGCCTTCTGTTTGATCTGGGATAGCATCCACCGTCAGAAGCCGTCTACTCGCATTTAGTTACTCTGGAGGTTTGGGACAAGCAGTACAGGCGCTGTAAACAAAGAACAGAAAGGATCAGGTTCCATCGTAATTTGACAGTAAACAGTACTAATTTGACTCTGCAGCTGTTTATCGATATCCAGGAAAAAAAAA
>NW_003852426.1:16244150-16245291 GCF_000181295.1 Otolemur garnettii
TCTTGATGTTAGAAGAACACAATGTAAATTGCCACACAATGTGGTTTGCATCTGGCAGCAGAGCCAGCCATGGGAGCCTATAGCTTTTAGCCCTCGGAAAGAGTTCTCTGTAGTGGCTGCATCTTGATTTGTCTTAGTCCCTGCCAATGGATTTCCTGTCAATCATTAATATTTTACAGAAACCAGGTCTGGCCCGAGGCAAAATTCACTCACTCACTGACTCATTTTACAAATGTTTATTAGGTGCTTACTGTGTGCCAAATGCTGGGCTGTGTTTCAAAGATAAAAAGGTGAATATTATTCATGCCCCTGTGAGCTTCACTTTCTAACTATAGAGAAATTTGCAAACAGGTAGTGATGATACAGTAAGGTAAGCACAATAATAGATGCATATCCGGGTTAATCAGAAAATCTGGTTAGTGGAGTTCCTATGTGGATCATTCATGAATTAGTCATATGGAACTAGGTTATAGCATCATAGATGGAATTCAAAAGCTGTGGCCCAGGTTATTTATTTATTACATTTTAGGTGATTTTTAACAAGGACTGATATGCCAGACACCTTGGCAAGTATTTTCCAAGCATTATCCCCATCAGTCCTCACAGACACGTGATAAGGTGGGCACTAGTGTCACCACCCATTTGGCCAATAAGGAAGTTATGTAAAGGCTGAATTTCTTCCCTGTGGCCATGTAGCTACTGTGTTTCCCCCCAAATAAGACCTACCCAAAAAATAAGCCCTAGCAGGATTTCTGTGCATTTGTTAAATACAAGCCCTACCCTGATAATAAGACCTAGTCTTATTGGCATTTTGGCATGGAGAGGAAGACATTCCCTGAAAATAAGCCCTGGTGTGTCTTCTTGAGAAAAAAATAAATATAAGATAGTGTCTTATTTGGGGGGAAACACGGTAGTAAGTGGAGAAGCTAGGGACGTAATTGCAGTTTAGTGGATGCCCAGTCTCATTCTCTTCATAATCATGCTTCCATTTAAAGTACATACAGATCATGAATCCCAGTGGCTCATCACGGACGTCAGTCATCACCATCACACATTTTTGTAAAATCATGTTTTTCCAATGAACACAACATTTATTCTAGCAAATTCTTATAACTTTTTAACTCAAATGTCTCCATAGAAT
>NW_003852426.1:16245928-16246633 GCF_000181295.1 Otolemur garnettii
ATCTCACTCTGGCTTTCTTGATAATGTGCTAATATTCTCCAACTTATGCAGAAAGTTTGGAGCATTCAATACAAATAATAGCTGTATATAACTATATACATATACACATATGTATCTGGCAGTACTTATAGCAGTGCATCACCTGGCAAGCAGTCCAGTGCTTTTAGCAAAGAATACACTTGTTATTTCATATGGCAGTTTCAGAGACAGAGCATGTTCCAGGTTAGTTAATTAAGTGGCTCAACGACATTATCAAAGACCCAGGTTGCTTCTGTCTGTCTGCCATCCTCAGAGTGTTGCCTTTATGCTCAAGAATGTCCCCGTATGTAGCAAGATGTTTGCAGGAGTAGGACCAGTACCGTATCTAAACACGGCCACGTCCCAGGGAAGAAGATACCATTTCTTTCTTATTCCTCTTTTGAAAGGCAAGGAAACCTTTCCCTTAAGCTCCAGGAGACCTCTTCTCACATGTCAGGGGGAGAAATGCACGACCTACCCTCCCTCCCACCAGTCACTAGCAGAGGGAATGGTGCACCGTGAACAGCTTAGACCAGTAAGAATGCAACTCCTCGGGTGCATGACCACGTGGAAGATGGACATACCTGAACAAAATCGAGGTTCAGTTTTCAAGAAGTTGGGGTTAGTGGCTTTTAGATAGGCAATCAATAGTGTCTACTACAAATGGTCACGCCTGGCCTGTGTGAC
>NW_003852426.1:16246881-16248388 GCF_000181295.1 Otolemur garnettii
TCTTTCCCTGAGCCTGAGCTCAGCTAAGATCCACCTCCTTCCAATGATGAGTATGTTAGCTGACACTCAGGGTGCCCTTCTGTGCCACACACTGTGCAGAACACGCTTACGAATAAATTCACAACCTCCCCAATCACACAACTGGTATGAGGAGCTGGGGTCCATCTCATGTCATCAATTCAAGAAACCAGGACTTCTGTTTGCTCTGGGATAAACAGATCAAACAGAAGACATGGTGCTTCCAGTGCTTCCTTATGCTACCAAGGTGGGTATTGTCTGTTGTCAGGGCTGCAGTGGGATGGTGTAAAGTTAGTTCAACATTGCACACAACAAGGGGGGATTTTAGATAGAAACTGATTTACAAGAGCAGATTATTTGCTTTTGGTGGTGGAGGAACCTTCATATTTAATCCACTTACCCTCAGTTACTTGCTATTGGGCACTGAAAAAAGTTTCCAGTTTTCTTCTTTACAAAATGAAGATAAAAGTAATCCTTACTTCTTAGCTTTACTGTAGAAAAGATTAAGGAAGAATATATGCAGAAATGTTTTGTGAATTGCAGATCATTGTAATGATTGTTAGTAATTTTTTTTTTTTTTGAGACAAAATCTGGCTCTGTTGTGCAGGAAAGAGAACAACTGCAACCTTGAACTCCTGGGCTCAAGTGATCTACTGGCCTCAGCTTCTTGAGTACTTAGGAATTCAGGCATACACCACCATGCCTGGCTTAATTTTTTTTTTTTTTAATGTAAAGGGGGGGGGTCTTGCTATGTCACCCAGGCTGGTCTTGAACTCCTAACCTCAATCAATCCTCCTACCTTGGCTTCCCAAACCACTGGGATGACAGGCATGAGCCACCACACCTGACCAGTAATTTTTATTATTATTGGCATCACTTGCTTTCAGAGATCAGGGTGTTCCGTGCCCTCATCTTCTCTGCCCTCTGAGATAGGGAGGGGGTTAGGAATTGAGAAGCTGTGAATGATCTCAGCAGTCTTGCCGAAGGCTGGGGACTAGCCAGTCTCTTCAAGTTGCTCAACGGAGTTGCTGCTGCTCTGTCTCAGCACCACCCTCCCAATCCCAGGACACCTTCCTGACTTTTCCTGCTGTCCCTGACTTCTACCTCCTGCCCTCAGAGCTGTTAATGCTCCTTTCCACCTTCTGGTTTCCTGTAGGTGGTAGGGAAGTGTAGGACAGTGTATAACATTAACGAAAGCAATGAACATGCATAAATCATCATGTAGATAAACACTGGTGTGGGACACAGGCTGTATGTGAGCTGAGATGCTCCTTGGAGCTGGTTTTACAGATGCGGTGGCTGACTTGAGGCTCACCCTGGAACAACATAACATAGACCTTCAGGGGAGGATATTACGGTTCGGATCTGGAGAGACCACAGCGATCACCTAAACCCTCCTATTCTAGATGGTAATGGAGGTGATAAAGAGAATTTATGCTCACAAGTCTTCAGCAAGCACACAACCAGACATAAGGTTAAACGTTTCTTT
>NW_003852426.1:16248504-16266479 GCF_000181295.1 Otolemur garnettii
AGCACACAACCAGACATAAGGTTAAACGTTTCTTTATTCCTCGTTGGATTTTGGAGTCTTTAATGAGCTAATCTACTGTATATTATGATTATCTAATATAGAAACTTCCCAGAATTATTTTGCAATAAAATAATTTTTTTTCACAGAGCATCTATGAAACCAGTTTTCCATAGAATGCTGATTAAATCCAATCATATTATTTTATATTTAGGGTAAATAAGGTTCACAGAAGTTAACCGAGTTGCTCAAGCTGGTAGAGGAGGAAGCCTCCCCATTCATCATGCCCTATATAGGTGGTTCTCAGTCTTACCGAGCATTAGCACTCCCTGGCGGGCTTGTGGAAACACAGATTTCTGGATCCCATCTGCAGCGTCTCTGATGCAGTAGGTCTAGGGATGGATCTAGGAGTTGCATTTCTAACAAGCTCCCAGGTGATACTGATGCTGCTGGCCTGGGGCCCACACTCTGAGGACCACTGTCTTGTAGCCCCTGACTCCTTGTGAGGTATAATGGCAGGGAACAGATGCATCAGGTTTCTTCTACATGCAGAGGTACAATGCCTGGAAGTGAAGCAGCTTTAGCTCTAGATAAAGGAAGCAGTTGCCTTCTTGATGCTACTTAAGGAGCACTGAGAGACCAGCTTGGCCTTCAGACCTCTCCTACCCTTCCTGAAGTTCCTCCTTCCCTTTGCCACCATTCATCAAGGTTTTTTGTTTGTTTTTGTGTTAAGTTGCCTCTTTTCAATGTTAACACCCCTAGAAGGGGTGAGGTAGATCATCAGTCACTCACCCTTGAGTAAGACTTAGTTAAAGCAGATTCTTAAGACTTAGATAAAGCAGATTCTTTTTTGCATTTAGCTGAGAATACTCTCAAAGGAGAAAGGGATTTTTGATCAGGAGAAATTGCAGGAGGAAGACCTGTTTTGGAGAAAGGAGAGGGACTTTAAAATTGGTTAGGGGGTGCCTGGTGAGTAGAGATGGCTACTGCCTTGGGTTAAGCTGCTCTTTCTTAGCGTATCCCAAATGTCACTAGCTACTGAACAAGAGAAGAGGGCAGAATGCAGATTTTCCTTCTGGATTCCAGAAGGCTTGTTCTCCTTCAACCATGGAAATCAGACATAGTGAGACAGAAAATGACTCACTCTCAGTGACTCACCTCTGCTCCTTCAGGTGACAAAACGCCAAGATCTGGTGAAGGTGGATTGCTGGGTGGTCTGTCCCCATGCTGTGGCCTGTGTTCATGGGAACATCTGCCAGCTTCTTTGCCGAATTGTTTACTAAAGAGCCTTTGGTTTATTCCCAGGCGTGTAACAAGGCCGCTCAGCACTGTCTCCTGCTTCTTGCCCTATCTCCCTGTGGATCTCTCTCTCTCTCTCTCTTTTTCCTCTTGTCAGCTCTCTGTGTTTCACTCTGTTTCTGTAACAGTTGAGGTCTCTCTTTCTATGACAGGAGATAGGAAGAAACTTCTCTGGACAGAAGATTGAACTTGTCAGTATCTGGATTGCAGGTCAGCCCATTTCCCAGGGTGCCATTTGCATAGCGTTCCACCAAAACGTCACCCTGTCCAAGTTGTGATATTCTGGTGGCTGTGGCCAGCACCTTCCATAATCTCTACTCTCAACTAGTGAGGAAGAATGAGGATGGGGTAAGAGTAGAGGTGTGATGAGGGAGAGTAGAGAGTCCCTTCAGCAAGCCCAATAACAAGGAAAATTGCAACTCCTTTTTACCTTTTCCTCTGCTGCTCCAGGCCAACAGGTGGCTGCCATTAGGGTCAATTCCAAGGAGCAGCTGGATGGGGATTTCAGACCCCTGGAACACTGACTGGAGAAAACTCTGGATATGACACGTTTGCACGGCTCATAGCTTTAGGAGTAGCCAGCTCACTCTGTATCTAGAATGGTGAGCTCTGGAGGGCAATTAACATCTGCAGCCCCATTTACTGAGCCTTCTGGACCCTTAAAAGGAGAATCTGAAAGCCATCTTCCCCCTGCATTCCTGCCTTTCGTTTCTGAGACCCAGAGCCATGGACAGCAAGAACTGACAGCCACAGAGAAGTGTGGAAATCATTTACTACAAGTCTCCCAGAGGGATGCAGAATTTCGGATCAAAGTTAGAATGGATCTGTCAGGCAGTATTTATCCTCCCCTTTCGGAGTTCTGATGACTGACATTGTTCTGTTTTTATTACAGGCTCTCAGAAGCAATTGTTTTAGAAAAATATTGTCTAGACTTGAAATTGAGTGAATATGACATTAATTACAGAGGCTTTCCTCCCAATGTCTCTTTGCCAGCTGTGTTCTCTGTGCGTGAGCCACTGGTGGCTCCTAAGAGACGCAGATGGTGAAGTGAAGGGAACAGCTGGTGTCAGAGATGCCAGGTTTGGGCTCTGCCCTGAACATGGATCCCCTCATTTCACCGGCACAGCAACCCCATGAAGTTGGTTCTGTTTCCTCTGTTTGATGGCTGAAGAAACCGAGGATCAGGACACTTAGACCTTGTGCCCAGGAACACACAGGGCAAAATAGGTGAAGTCAGCATTCAGACCCAGAGTGGTCTTGTTCTGAGCTGTGTGCTTCCATCCCACCGTGCTGGAGGGTAGCTTGGTGTGAGACCCGCTCCATTTAGGAATGGATTCACTTATATTAATAATTCACTTGTGTAGATTTTTAAGGCTGTTTTTCAACTGCGAATCCCTCCATTACTGAAACCACAGCCTCTGTATAGTGGGTTATGATGACCAGCTTTGTAAACAGGAAAGCAAAGAAAGAAATGTTTATTTTAATTATACAGTGTGACCATAAAGTTCATGTGCAATTTCATTTATTATATATTAGTGTGTGGAAGGACATAAGTAGAATAGGTTTTGTGGACCTGCATTTTACATGACTTGTAAAATTATGGTACCTTTTTTTTAGAATAAAAATGAAATCATAAGAACTCGCTCATTTTAAAACACTCACCACAAATACCACAGAATCCAGAAAACAGCACTTTTTTTTTTAATTAATTAGCAGTTTGACACTCTGTAATGCTAGTTTTCCTAGGTAGTTTATTGGCTGTGTATTCTGATCAGGTCTTCACACAATAACAGTGTTGTAATGTTTTCTATAGATAGCAATAGATATTTTGATCTTTCCTTTAGCATTATTTATTAAGGTTTTTCAATCAAGAATACAGCACAGCATCACAACTTATCATTAATAGTGTCATTCAACATTCTAAGACTGTTGTCAGATTTGGGAAAATATATTAATATTTCATATATGAGCTGAAAGGTTTGGAAAACTTTTCCATAGACTGGTTTCTGGCTTCTCACATTGCAAAAGCTTTTTCTCCTCCACTATCATGTCCTTTCAAGGATGAGTACCCCTGGACATGTTTGTACAGGGCTAAGACTATTCAGCCTGCACTTTTGCTTTGCAACACCAAATAGGGGAGCACAGGTAGCAGGAATTTTTATGTGAGTCAGTCCTACTTGGGAGGACTAGCATAACTAAACCATAGGAAGACGTGACTATGAGATGCTTGTCTCTGTATATAGCTCTATGTCCTACTAACCCGGTGTTTTTCAACCTTTTTTATCTCACAGTACACTTGGCAAACTTCTGCAGCACACTTAAATCATGTTGATTAAAAAAAAAGAATGTACCTTCTGTGCTTTGAACTTCTTTTGAAAATAATGTAATGATTTAAAAAATTTTTCAAGACACATCTCAGATCTTCTCACGGCATACAGTGTGCCATGATACACCGGTTGAAAATCACTGCACTAAACCCAGACTAGATGTTTCCTGAATTCCCCATCCCAACTTCTGTTTAGTGTGCCCTTAAAAATTCCCCAGGCATTTTAGCCCCACTCAATACATGGAGAAGACTAATGGGGGAAATGTTGGGATAGAAAGAAACAATGTTACCTAGATCTTATAGATCTTATTTTTTCAAATGTTATAAAAACAGGTAACTATAAGAATACATCACAAGGGCCCCTCCCAAGGCCCTTGAGCAACCCTGAAACTTAAATTTCATTAGCGTCATAGGAAATCCTTTCTTCATATATGTGAGTACGTGGAGCCTCTTTACTACAGGGGTGTTACAGAGAGAACATATTTTTATTTTTTCCTCCAGGTATGCAAGGGTTATAAAAGAACTAAGAACCAGAGCTTTTGAGTTTTAAAATGCCAATTCTGGTGCTTCAAGCCTAGAGCTCTTTCTAGTACAGGGGTCAGCAAACTTTTTCTGTGAAGGACTAGATAGTAAATATTTTATGGTGTGGCCATGTGGTCTTAATCGCAACCACTCAACTCTGCCCTGGTAGTGTCAAAGGAGCCCTACACAATCCATAAACAACATTGGCTGTGTTCCAATACAACTTTATTTAGAAAAATAGGGGCAGTTTGCTGACCTAGTATATGTCAGCAAACTATCCCTATTTGTCCTAGTAGATGTGCCTTGAGCTGGAAGTTTCCTGCCTTGAGGACAGGGACACCCTCATGGAGAGTTCCTGTAGGTTCCATTGCTGCCATGTGAGGCGCAGTCATTGCTGGCTCCTACCTTCTTTTGCTGGCTAAGAGGCAGGAGGATTTTGAAGGAGGAAAGAGACATGACTTGTGAGATGGACAAGATAAAACAAACATTTTTCAAGTGCACAGATTTCATTTTCTACTTCTTCCTCCCATTTTGAAGTCAATTATAGACTAATAATATCTCTCAGGTATTGTTTTTGAGTCTATACATGGGTCACTTCATAGGCTATAACTGAAATGCTCAATTGATCTAATCTGTCTCTAAGTTTTTGAGAACCCCGGTGAATCTTCTGATACGGACCCTTGTCATTCATATCCACCACCTGTGTCCATGTCCATTTCTATAGGATACCTGTTTATATTACCAACACCTTAATTTTCCTAGGTCAGAATATTAAAATGATTAAGGTAAAGTTTCTATATTTATCTTCTTTTAGAGAGGCCTTACAGGAAAAAGACACAGATCTATTCTTTTTTTTTTTTTTTTTTTTTGCTTTGGAAACTTCAAACTATTTTACCAAATCACTATGATTATTGTATACTTCAGAGTTAAAATTAGGAATAAATTTTAGTATTACTTTCCCTCTCTTTCTTCTCTCCCCTCTCATTTTAACTGAGTTATAAGAAAGGACTTGATTAAATAAAGTGGAAAGCATCATGTTGTAATTTAAAGCATTTTAGAGTTCAGTTTTCCTCCTGTATACATTCTCCTTATTATATTATGTTTCCACTCCCCCAATTAGATGTTTAGCATCAGTAACAGATGCATATGTATGTCTAATGTACACTGATGGGATAATGTCCAATATTAGTCCAAGAAGTTAGCCAACATTCAACATAAATAGCATAAAAATATTTCATTTAACTCTTTATGTACAAGTAGTTCCATTTTCCAGCACCACTAAGAAAAATAAATGACATTTCATTCACATTTAATTTACAGGAAAAAGTAAGATGAATTCCATTGATTGGTTCTGGCTAATGATAAGTAAGTTCATGATAGAAACCATATGATTACAATTTTTATAGTTGCAAAGTACTTCGTGTTTGTTTTCTGTAATTGCTTCCATGGAAATTATTTGTGATTTTATGTATCTTCTGTGAATTGTGTAGGACCTATCAGAAAGGATGCACCCAAAGTTACACTTTCAATAAATGTTAAGAGTTGGAATGATCTGAGACCTAAGTCCCCTACATAAAGAATTTCTCCCATTATGGGTGAATGAAGCCTCTTTTCTGGTTCCCGGAGAGCATGTGTGTAGGATAGGTGAACAGCAAGGCTTCTGAATCAGCCTGAACGAGGGAAGCACCCTGTCCTGGCCACTTACTGATGGTCTGACTCTGGGTGGTCATTTAATTTCTAGAATCTCTGTGTTTTAGATGTGATTGGCAATGTTAATACTCAATTTTGTTAGAGTTAAATGAATGATGTCAGAGCATTTAATAAACCTACCAAGTTAGGTTACACATCTTTTCTCTACCTTGGTTTTTGTAAAGCAGTGATTGTCAATCACATTCAAATTGACAGGATGAGTCTTGATGCCCTGACTGACCCCAGAATGATAAAACTGAGTGAATAACTGAAGATCAGACTGCTTGTTTCTAAGATCATTTAACTGTCCCCACATCAAAATGGATACGAGTGAACCAGAAATCTTAGCTGTTCACCCAACAACACTTCATTTGTTTGCAGAAATGTGGAAAGAGGGGAGAAGGGAGGGGTTTTATAATAATAGATTATATTTTAACAGCTCTTTTATATCATGTTTTACAGAGCCCTTTATATATATTACTGATTTTATTATCTTGGCAACTCTGAAAGTTTTTGTCAGCTCCAAAAAGATTATACCACTTGCAAAAGTTCATGCACTTTGGAAATGGCAAAACCAAGGCTCATTCCTGGGGTTTCAAACTCCAACTCATTCCCGGTCTCCATACTTTGTATTAAATGACTGTGGAAGATGCTCTTTTACCTGTTTATGCAGGGGCACTTCCCTCATAGCAGACCGGTGATGGGCAGAGGAGAGGAGCTCCCCTGTGATTAGCAGAAAGCCACCTGCTCCTACACTGCCAGCCCTGGGAGTAAAGTGCTGGTTTTCCAGACAGCTGGAAGAGGGGACTGAGTTACTAAGAGATGTCTCATCTGTAAGCTGAAAGCCCAGGGCAGGTGGTCTTGAGTGTGTGGCTTTCCAGAATAGAACAATTTCCCCCCAAATTGGAGGATTGACACAGGATTGTCAACTTTTTATTTTACTGAATGAGGACACAAAACCAAAAAGAAAGCAAACACCTGTTATGTACTGTGAATATCACTTCCATGAAGACCTTAGTGACACTCCCAAAAGGTAGAATTACTCTCAGAATAAAAGAATGGCTAGCTCTATTGGCATTTCTCTCTCTCCCTCTGTCCCTCCCTCCCTTCTCTCTCTGTCCTCTATCTCTACCTCTCTCTCTTCTTCTGTCTCTCACTCTTTCTCTTTCTCATTGCAGCCACCAGAGACGGGGATCCTAGAGACCTTAAACAAACTTGTCATCTTCTGGGTCCTTCAGTGAAGCTTTTCTTGCTTCCTTAGTGCTTAAAAAAGAACGATCTTGAAATTTGAAGGCTGCAGATTTCCTACCCTTGGAACAGACTTTTGAGAGCCAGAACCCACGCTCTCTGTCCTCCCTGGGACTGTGCACCTCTTTATTTAGGTAGAAACCCTTGAGTGGAAGGGACCTAACCCAACTGATGTGTGTTTCTTGGAGTCTCTGAGATCTCTGTGTTTTCGAGACATGTGAAGGATTAAAGCTGCTAGTGCACCATGAGGTAAGAAAGCAGGCAGCGGAGCAGTCAGGCCACCAAAGTGCTGAAACGTGCCCACTGAAAACAGAGGGGACCTACCTAAAGGGGGTGCAGATAGCTCTTTGCCATAGAAAACAACAAGTTGAGAACTGCCCATGCCCTTGACAGCTCCGAGGGGATTGGTCCCTGGTGAAGAGTCTGGGTGGATGCCTGTCAGGAGTGGGTGGAGGCTGTGTTGCTTGGAGAACAGCGCGCCGAGTTGGATGTTTTCCTTTGCAGAGGGGAGATTGAGTTTCTCTCTGATTGCATTTAATGCTCATGCAGTTGCAGTTGAGCATGAATCGCTCCATTTCCTTTACCGTGCCCCACCTTCCTACCCACACCCCTCTACACACATTAACCTCCCCCCACAGTTCCCAGAAACTCCCCACTTAGCTCAGTGCTCTGGTAGTCAGGATAATTGAGTTCTTCTATGACCGTAAGGAGCGGGAGACAGGGCGGGGACATAGATTCATGGAGGTTTTGTGAAGATGGCTTGCATTCCACAGCCTCACTGCGTTGTTGTCCGTTGCCCAGCAGAGTTGGCATCCATGGAGGCTTGTGGGAAGTTCTCCAGAACTACCACGTCAGAATCTGTATCTTACCAAGATTGCAGGTGATTCCTGTGCACAGCAGAGTCTAGAAAGGCTGGTCTACAGCACTCTGGGTGTTAAAATACTTCCAACACTGACCTCTGTTTATATCTGCAATGTAGCTGATAGTTTTCGAAAAAATGAAAATAAAAATTCCTGTACAACTATGGAGAGAGCATGAGTCAAAGCTTCATTAAAGCCAGTGTTCAGGAATCCTGAAAGATGCTATAACAAGTTCTGGTGAGAATACAGGAGCCTGTAGTATGGATAGTCAAAAAAGAAAGATTGCTGAAATAGATAGACACTAGATACAGAACTAGTTAGTGAACTACAGGATAATCAAACTGTAAACTTCAGGGTTATCTTTTCTATCAGACAGAAAGTGCTTGCATTTTCCAAGATAAAAATGGCATGCAATCTATTTCTACAGATTAACATCTAACTTTATAGCATTTGGGCTCTTAATCCATACTAAATAAGTTCAAAAAACGATATCCCCAGGACAGAATCAGATGACTGTTTGGAAGACTTGTCAGACAATGCTCTAGAATGACTCTGAAAGGGATCTCACTTGCCTTTATGTTATTTCCAAATTTAGGATAATTATTTTTAAACTTAGAATGTGACCAGACGGAATCTTTGAGTTGCTCCTGCCCAGAAAATCTTCTCCCCCCACCTTCCAAGAACACACATACCATTCCACTAGGCTTCAAGTCCTTCCATGGGAGACATTTTAGGGTTAAAAAATAAGATTGAAGCACTGCTTCCAGAAAGCATCCATGAAGATGCATGTGGTTTACCTGGAGAAGAAACATGAGGAATGAGAGACTCGTCTATTTCTCTTCTTTTGACATAGGTTTCTTTAACTGGTTGATTATCATCTTAGATGCCAGACAGAGCTCAATTCTCAGGAGGTAAGATGCAAGGTAGGCAAATAACAAATGAGAGGGTGGATTTAGAGAAATGACAAGTTCTAGGTGTTTAAGAGCTAAGTTGGAGGTCTAGCACCACAGTGTCAGGATAGCTAGCAGCCCTGCCGGACCAGGAAACAAAAGGGAGTGGGACAAGGGTGTTTACTCTCTGCCTTTCAAGGGGCGCTTCTTTTACCTGGGGGACAGTCTAATCCCTAGCTCTCTGGCATGAGATCAGGGGCCTTCTCACATGGAAAATATGTTTATACTGGCAGGTGCCCACCTGCCTGACCATCGCTCAGGTCATGTGTATTTTCCTCAGGGTCCCACAGTAGGAAATAGATTAAAAATTTTTTACTTCCAGATCCAGGCAGGTGCAGTGAGCTGGGAGGGCATCCATCTGGGGTCACATGAGGCAGGAATAAAGAATGAGGTGGGGAGAGAAAAGAGCACATGGCAACCAGCAGTAGTTACAGGGGAACAGTGTGTAGACCTCTAAGTCTGTGGGCAAATACCTGCATGATCCTTGAACGGAAGTGTCAGGAAAGGGGGAACCCAGGCCGAGAGGCAAGAGAAACATCTGTAGCTCTTATTTCTGGTTACTTGCTTGAGCCATTTGGCTGTAGTGGAGAACTGGACACTGTTTTAAGGGTGACTGAGTCCTGCCTCTGATATGAGAAAGTTAAACTTGTATTAAAAATGAATGCCCAGGCAACATAAAATGATAAGAAGTCATTATACTAGGATGCCAGGAGAGGAGCAGAAATGTCCCATGAGAGTCTTCCATGTGAGCATGTAGGCTTAGCAGGTGACATGAGTCCATGGCCCAAGAAGGCCAGATTGGTGGAAATCTCTGGGGACCAAAAAGGGAGAGGGACACGGAATTCATTATTGTATCATAAACTCAACTTGATTGACCACCTACTCTGTTTTGGTCATTGGGCCACTAAGGTGAACAAAGGTAATCTCTGTCTTCTAGAACAGTTTAGTCAAGGCATTTTGAACCTGGGCTTCATGAGGTGACTTCAAGAGGGGCCCTGAAATTATAAGTATAGTTTTATATGTACATTAATTTTTCTGGCAAAAGAGTCTGTAACTTTTTTTTGGAATTCCAGAGTTTCTGTGTCCCCAAACAGTTAGAATCCAATGACAGCTCAATCCAAGTAGAAACCAGATTTTAAGAAGAGGGCTCAAATGTACAAAACATGCGTTATCAGCACCAAAAATAGTAGGCAAGTTAGACAATATGCTGTATTAGCAATGCTGTTTTAGGGCACTTTCTTACGGAGAGTCTAACAAGCCTCCTGTCTTGACCATAGTAGATGAGAATTCGACTGAGCTGATCCACCTTGACGTCCGGCTGTCCTCTGAGAAGTTCCCCTCATCACTCTGCCCACCCCCCCCCACCCCCCCCAGGGTCCCATTCTTCTTTCAGAGCACAGATCCTCCCTGGAGACTTCACATCATTCTTCAGCCCTCAGAGAGCCCTTATTTCTCCAAATTTCTTTGGCCCCTGACCTGCCCACCCTTATTACCATTTCATATCTTTCTTTTCAGTGAATTTCCACCATTTTTAGAGCATGGCATGGAGTGGAGTGAAGAGCATGTTCCTTTGTGTCCCAACAGCATTGGGTTCAGTCCTATTCAATGGTCCTGAGACTTTATTTTTTATATTTTGGCCCCCGGACCCCTGGCCTCCTGGATAGGAGAAGAAGGGTGCTTCCTGCACTCCTACTGGGAGGCACAGAGGAGAGAAAGACACAGATACAACCTAAAGGGAACGGAGTGGTGACGACCAGCCATCCTACGTGGTGACTACAGCCACCATTTTACTTCACTCCTCACTTGCACCGTCTCCCTTGCAAATGGTTTGGCGCGGAAACACTTCAACACCGCCTGAGGGAGGTGGGAGAGAAGATAAGCTACAGAAAAATGTAGCTTGAAAAGGCAGAAATTGTAAAAAGGAATACAAACTAACGGATTCCAGAGTAAAGCGAGAGGCTGTGCAAACAAACAAAGACGAGGAGAAACTTCTCCAGACAACAGCGGCCCAGCAGTGCGCACGCGCTGCCCGCAACTATGTTTGCACAAATATATCAGGGGTATCAAGAATGCTGTAATGATACTCCATCACCCATGGTTCTCATTTAACCACTGTAATAAGCAAAACATACAGAGCACAGTGCTGGCCCGAAACACTATAATTTTCTCTGAGGAGAAATATTGCAAAAAGGGGGAAAAAAAGAGAGAGAGAAGAAAACATGATATTTTGTTCGGTTCCTAAAAAAAGCCTTTTTCCCCTTTCTCTGCTGCTCTTTCCTTTCATTAAACTGTCCTTAAGTGCTTTTAGAGAAAACTAAGTAGGCCACAATTCTGGGCTGCTGACTGAATAATTATAAGTCTGGGAGCCTGCTGGGATGGCCAAAGAGAGGCCCAGGTCCCTTTCCTGAAATCCAGAGACCCGTGGGGATTGTGCCAGTTGTGGCTGGGCTCCTCACGTTGAAATGATTTCTCATTTTGAAGGAAAATCAGGGACATTCTTATCCCTATTAGTCCTCTGAGAACTTGGGCCACTGCCAGATTTTATTGGAAAATTGCAACAAAAGAAATTAGAGATAGTGAGTTCTTCTATTCGAAGGGTTACACTAGAGGCATATCAAAACCAGATTATTTCCAGATCAGCTTTGCTCCGTACACTAAGATATATTCTCTGCTTTTGAATATTCACATTTCCTTAGGTTCAGATTTATTGTTAACTATTGTTAGTTTCTCTCTCTCTCTCTCCATATATACATATATATATATAAATACACACACACATCTATACATCTATACATATAGATGTGTGTGTGTGTGTGTGTGTGTGTGTGTATTTTAAGAAGTTGTGTTAAAACTATTCTGGGGAAAGTTACAACAGAATGGTGGGTGAACATTCTACCATTAAAGCTTAGTTCAGTTGTATAAACATCTGTCTACTGGGAGCCAGGAGACGGCTGGGCGTACAAAGGGACAGCAGAGAGAGCCGCATCATGGGGTCACAGAGCCCACTGGAGGACAGGATAGAGATTGTATATACTCAAGTACAAACGGTCATTGCAAAAGGCCTGAGAACAAATGTGTTTGGTGCTTGAGTCCCTCCATGGTGCCAATGTTTGAGCTTCCCAGGGGCAACCCAGCCTAGCACAGAGAGAGTCCAGGCTTGGGACACAGACACACATCCTACCTGTGCTCCCTGTCAATTGTGACTTGGGCAAATCGTGTACCTGTCTTGGTTTCTGAGATATGTGAATTGAATTGTAACACTGATCTCCAAGTAGCTTCTTTTTCAAAACGTTTTCAATGTTTTATTTGAAAAAAGAAAAAAGTCTCACTCTGTCACCAGGGCTAGATTGCAATGGTGGTATCATAATTCATAGCAACCTCAAGCTCCTGGGCTCAAGCAATCCTCTTGCTTCAGCCTCCCCGGTTGCTGGGACTACAAGGGTCCACCACCACACCTGGAGCTACTTGGACTAGCTTCTTATTCTACAATTCAGAGCCTCCTTTTTTTCTAACTTTTTTTTGCAAATCTGATAGATGTTGTCCAGGTCACAAATAGGGCGTTGAGGTGGCAGGAGGACTTGAGCTAGGTGTGTATTCCCTCCCCACCTTCAGCCTCCTTTGCTCCCTCTATAACACCCTGAAAGTTCTTAATGTCGAGTTCTTGCCTTCCAGAGGAAAAAACTACTTGTGGTGGTGGCGGCGAGGTGAAAGTTGGAAACCTGGAAGCACATACGTCATAATAGGGCACTAACTCCACTCAGTGAGTGGTGACATGTTATGTCTGCCTTTGTTCTTTGGGGGTGTAAAGACCACACATATTAAAATCAAGATAGGACCTGAAAAATGAAGGAGAATCATGAGCACAGTCTCATACCCACCACTAAGTGAGAAGCGGCCCTGCTCAAGGAAAGACTAGGTCAGTATTGTTCAGCCTTTGTTATCTCACAGCACACTTGAACCTATGGTTAAACTTCCATGGCACGCTTAAATTATGTTGCTCCAAAAAAAAAAGTAAAAAGAAAAAAGAGAATATACTTACTGTGCTTTGAACTTCTTTCAAAAATAATGTAATGAACAATCTTTAAAATTTTTCGAGACACACCAGTTGAAAATCACTGGGCTGGGTCTTCTTTTCTAGTATAATGTTGTGTGTGTGGCTTGGGCTAATATGTGGGCCTAATAATTCTTACTGATTATTTACCAAAATGAATACCTTTGATCTGACTGAGTCAAATCTTCAGGTACATTCATAAAGGAAAGGAGGGAGGACTGGTGCAGGGGTGGGGGAGGGCTTGCCTGTAAGTGGGCTTTGAGGAGATCTGTAACTCCTGGGGGCACTGGAGAGAAGGAACTACTTGTGACCCATGTGCTCTTAGAGACTTAACTAGCTCAGTCTCACATCTTGGATGAGGCTTCGCTTTCTGAAATTTTTTCCCCTTACCTCTCAGAATAATTGATATGGCTGCCTTTGTAGGCTATTCTATTATTATTTCATGATAAAATCCACATTTCTTATGATTAATTAAAATGGCTGGCATAAAACTTCCTAGACTCAAGAATAAAAGCTAGTAATTACACCTCATAGGCTAAGGGCACTGCTAAGCAGAATATACTCATCGTGTGAAGACTATCAAGTAGAGTTCTGGATATTATTTTTCTAAGGGATGATGGGGGGTACATTTGTTTGTGTGGATGTGGCTTTGACTAGATTGTTTGCACAACTAAAAAACGGTAGTAGTGTTAATAAAGAAATTTCTGTGCTTAAAATGTAACAAAAATCAGGTAGCTCGGGACGAACATTCTCTCCTCTCTTCCTTCAACTGTGTATTTCTGGAGAAGGTAAAAGAGTTGACTCTGCTCAGAAGCCTCAGTTAGAGACCTCTACCTCCTAGCCTCTAGCCCAGAGTGAGCTGGCACCTGTCCCCAGGCTGGGGCTGGCGCTGGGAGGCAAGCATCACACCTCCTCTCAACTAGGTGGTATGTTCATCTTTGCATCTCAGTTTCTGCAACCCAGCAGAGCTCAGTGAACGTGTTAAGATCCCTACCAGAAGCAGTCCCTTCAGCTTTGTTATCAAAGCTGCTTCAACCCCGGGCCCCCCTCTCTTCTTGCTCTCTTTCCAAGAAGCACTTTTCACTTGAGTCTTCTACTTTATAAATGTCTAGCTGGCTTTTCTCTTTGTTCCCTCCTGGAGAGCTCCATGAGAGGAGAATCGGGGCCGTATTTTATCCTTCTTGGCAGGGATCCCGTATGAATGATTCTCCCCTTGTATTACAAGGGGGTGTGCAGTTACCTTGCTTGGGCCCCACAACAAGTTGCACAGGAGTGCGGATGGAGCCCATAGGCTCTGCACAGAGTAGGCATTCAATAAATATTTGTTGGAGGTACAAACACAATTAACGATCTTACTGTTGTTATTTCCTTTTCCATTAACAATGTTTGAAGGTGGTGAATGTTAGCTAAAAGGTTTCATTTTTTATCAAGCACCTTTCATTGCCAACATTGATTGTCTGAAACTTGAGTGTAGCCCAGACGGAAGTGTTGGTGAGGAATGTCCTTTGGTGCTGCCTTCCTACTCCCCTCCAGTTCTCTCTGCCACACCCCCCTCCTTGTCATGGAGGGCCCCTTCTGTAGACTCCTGGGGCTGGACAGCATTGCCCCAACCAGCTGCCACTATGTCTGAGTTTGTGTTTCCATTTATACCTTTCCATGACTATCAGCCAAATCTTGCTAAAATATCACTTGGGTTCTATTTTTGCATTTAATAGTAGCTTTAAGGAGACCCCGTGCTTTAGCTCCTAGAAGTGCCTTTAGAGTGAGAATTTTGGCAATAGGAATTTAACTGCAGGTATTACAGTAACTTATCTTTTCTTTCAGAACAAAACATCTTGAGGGCAGTGCCCTTTTTTATTCCTCTCATGTTCCTGGAAGCACCTCACTCTAGGCAGTTATCAATACCATTTTGTGAATAAATATTGAGGTAACTAGCTAATAAAATAAAGTAATTCGAGAGATGATTTGCAAGGTTTAATATAACCCTGCTAGTGTCACATATTTTCATCTTCCACAGTTCTCTTTAGTGGCTTCAACCCCTTTGGCTGAGAGGGAAGTTTTTCAATATAGGGTAGGCAGTCTCTCAAATGGTTCCCGGTGTTACTCATGTCCCGATAGTCATGGCTTTTTTAACCCTGTTCCCTTGAGGAACTTGCTTATAATCAATGGAACACTGTAGTGTGGATTAGTTGATAAAAAATCATCACTTTCTTCTTGCTGGGGTAAGGTGAACTTCCATGTTGGAGGGGCCTGGGTGGCAAGGATCTGAGGGTAGCCTTTGGCTAATAGCCAACAAGGAGCTGAGGTCTTCAGTCCAACTACTTGTAAAAATCAGAATGCAGCCAACAATAGTGTAAGCTAGGAAGAAGATTCTTCCTCAGTCAAGCCTTCCTCAGCCCTAGCATGACTACAACCTTGGCTGACATCCCGAAGCAGCAGACACAGCTGAACTACGCCCAGACCACTGGCCGGCAGAAGCTGTCAGATAATAAATGTGTGTTGTGTATATTGTTGTGTTGTTGTGCTAAGTTTATAGTGATTTATTGCCTAACAACAGAAAACTAATAACAATGTCTCTCACAACGTAATAAATGTGTCTCGTGTCTTACTCTAAGTTGCTAAGTTTATGGTAATTTACTGTATAACAATAGAGAACTAATAACCAAGTCTCTCATGCCATTTGTACTCCACGTTGTCCAGACTTCCATAATGACATTTTAAATGGAATTAGCTCTAAATAAAATGCCCTGGATTGAGAGCTTAGTCTCAAGAGAGTGACTCCCTTCCATTTTGCTTTGTTCCTCAACATGAGTTCTTCAAAAAAATTCACAGCACTGGCAAACTCCTCAGTCTCTATCATTCTACACAGTTCTGAACTAGACACAAGAAGTCCTTTCATCATGTGCCCTCTTGTCTAAGTCTATGTTCATGTCCCCCAGAGGTCTGCTTTGACCCTTGGAGACATCCTTCTTCATGTTGAGGGATTCTCCATGTAAGCTATATCTGAAGGAGATGGCACCCCCTCCAGCAGTGGGTACCAACCTTCATCTCATAAGTCATCTGGGAAGTTTGTGCAAATAGCAGATTTCAGCCTCACCCCTAAAAAGCCTGATTCAGGAGATCTGAAATGGGGTCCTGAAATCATTCTGATGGTGATGGCAAAGTCCCAGTTTTTCAGATACCCTAGTCCATTTGCTCCAAAACTTTTCAGCATTTCCCCAGGAGTACCACCTTCACAAAGTGTCCTTATTTCAGTGATCTTCCAACAGTATGCAATTCCTCACTAATGGTCATGGAAAATCAGAAAAGTTAAACTCTCTAGACCTCAATTTTCATAAAAGTGCCATATGAATTGACCAATCTATTATTTCTCCTTTAGTCCTATAATTTAGTGAAAAGGATGATTTAATAATCTTAAAAAGTACACAAATGCCATTACTCTGTATCAGACGTTGCTCTAAAATTACTTTACATTAACCTTTTTAGCCCTTACAACAATCTTATTAATTATTATTAACCTTATTTTCTTATTATTAATCTTATTCTCCAAATGAAGAACCTTGAGGCCCAGCAAGACCACATGAGTTTCCTAAGATCACACACCTAGTAGATAGTACAGGCAGGACCCAAACTCCAGCAGGGCAGCTCTAGAGTCCATGCTTTTAAACAACATGCTAGACCACTCCACTTTCAAATCTTAATTACTCTGAGTTTATAAAAAGTGATACTACATGTTGCTATGGACTGAACTTATTGGGGAAAATACACATATGAATTGCAACTGAATTTTATTGTGGAATTGAATTGTCATTGGCAAAGGTCTAAAGAGAAAGACTAAACAGAGGGAACACCCACAAGAGAGAGCAGAAGGGGGCATGTGGCTCCAGTAATGAGGAGGCCAGCTGGCTGAGTGGGCCCAGCAGGGGGGAAGTTCAAGGTGGGGCTGCAGAGGGGAGAGAGGGGCTGAATGCCATGTAGAGGAATTGTTAACCGCTCAACAGCCTTTTCCCCTTTCCCTATGCTAAGGAGAACTCCAACACTCATCTTGTCCCAGGACATGGATATGACCTTTCTAGTTTAATTACAAGCACTCCCTTCCCCTTTGCCAGGGGATGAATGTGTGACTCCATTTAGCCAATAAAACATAAGTGGAACCCTGCTAGAGGCATCCAAGAAAGATTTTTCTCCATAATAAAAAAAGGGAGGGAGAAGATAGCTATGGCTTAAACACTTGTCCCCTCCAAAACTCACGTTGAAATTTAATTGCGACTATTAGGATGTGGGACCTTTAAAAGGCCATTAGGTCATTAGGTGATTAGGCTTTGCTCTCATAGGTGAGATTGAGTTTTTTATAAAAGGGTGAATTTAGCCCCTTTTTCTTTTCCTCTCTCTTGCCTTCTCACCTTCTGCCATGGGATGACACAGCAAGAAGGCTCTCTCCAGATTCCAGCCCTTGATCTTGGACTTCCCAGCCTCCAGAAACGTAAAAAATATTTTGTTCATTATAAATCGACTGATCTCAGGCATTCTGTTAAAGCAACGAAAACAATCAAAGACAGAGATGCATGAGGAAAAACACTTTTCATCCCTTCCTTCCTTCTTGAGATGCTGCAGTGTGAAAACATGAGGTTTAGGCCTGTGGCAGCCATGTTACTGCCATGAGAAAAGACCAGAGAATCACGGAAATGCTGACCGACCACGTGGTGTTCTGACTTCCTGGTGTTCTAGGACCACCCCCCTCCATTCTTGTTTTTCTGTGAGATAATTTCATGCCTTCATTAATGGCCCACTGACCACTAAAGGTTCTCTTGTACACAGCCAAATGCACCCTAACCATGGAGAGTATACTTAGGAAGCCGGAGTCTTTAGTGAAACAATAATAAGAGTTACCAGGGCATCGTACTTCCATGCACATTATTTCATTTAGTCAGGAAAGTAAGAGCATCCGTATGAGTCTCAGCTCTGACTAGAAAGACTTGAGACAATCTATCTCTTGAGCCTTGGATTCCTTGTGTGCAAAATGTGCAAAATGA
>NW_003852426.1:16266881-16285268 GCF_000181295.1 Otolemur garnettii
GAAGGCAGAACCAGGGTGTGGTTCAGTTTTCCTTAATCTAAATCCCAAGTTTGAGGCATGACATGTCAGTGACCTGTCTCAGCATCTTAGTCTCTCAGGGTCAAGGGCAACCATTTGCCTTTCCCCGGCTTGGCTTGTTAACAAATGTGGTAGCATCTGAGATAGTTATTATCGGTATCTATCACCACATGTGCTGAAGGAGAAGAATTACAATATCTTGCGTGTCTCAAGAGAGGTCTGTGGCTTCCACCTGACGTGCCCAGTACATCCATCCACAGGCCTGGAAGGACTCCATTTAATGAGGTTGTTAGTCAGCTCTCCAGGGGTGGAAATAAGGGGCCTTGTTAGGGGAAGTTTCCCCTCCCAGAGGAGTTCTTTGCAGGGTGATAGACCAAATTGTTGGCAGTGGGAGGTCTGGAGAAAGATTTGGGGCTCTTCTTATGTAGAAAAAAGTCCTTTGAGCAGGTACATGTTCTTTTCCACTTCCCTGCGGGGACCACCCACGTGTTGTGTGCAGTGGAACAGGGCGGGGAAAGGCCATGTGTTTCTGTTTAGGTGTGGGTCGCTCAGCTGTGTGTCGCTGCCTACATTGTTTCGGCTCATGCGGCCCATGACCCAACAGTGGCTTGACTCCTTTGCTCTGTTTCTGATCACTGAAAATTGAAAAAGAATCATAGAAGTTAGAAGGGGACTGAGTCATTAATGAAACTTCTTTAATTGCCAGAGGGTCAAGTGTGTTCAAGTTCACACAGTGAGTTGGTGACAGAGCTGGACCTGGAGCAACTGCACACCAGAGCAGAAGGAGCTAGGAGTGCCACGGAGTGTCTGGGCCTGGGTTTCTTTTGAAAACAGAGTGTCACAGATGTGAGACTTCAAATGACAATGAATCATCTGGGATAGATCGTCATCTCTCTGTATAAACATGTCCATATGTATAAACAGATAAAAATGTATGTATTAACATACACAATATGCATAACATACATATATTCCATCCACCCATCACCTATCTATGTGCATATGTTTGTATGTATAAAAAATATGCAAATACTATATCTACAGTATTAACCCAGGTATTTCATGCATACTCTCTCCCTACTTATACATACCTTCCATATATTCATCCATTGATCCATCTACCCATCTATTTGTTTCCTTAATGCAAAATAAATTTTAATGGGACAAAGGCATCCTAAAATTATTTAAAGGATAGTTGTGTGATTAGTTTTCTTCTAATATGTCTTAAGATTAGGATAGGTGCTTATCAGTAAACCGAGTGTCTGGGTGATCCGTTGAGAGAAGGTTGTTTCTTGTCCTCCTATATTCATATATGTGATGTAAGAGGAGGAAGAAACCAGCTCTTTTGTGTGGGGACTACTAGAGGTAACAACAGCTTATTGAAGGCCTACTGTCTGCAGCAGTACACTCAGCCTTGTTATCTGCACTGTCTCAGCTGATCCTCACTTCCTTGGCCTACAAGGCACAAGATACTGCTCCTCTATCCATCTACAGAAGCTCATGGTCTGAGGTCACGGAGCCAGTAAGGGGCAGGTTATTTGTTTGTTATTTGTTTGGTTATCTGTATCTTATTTGCACAAGATACTGCTCCTCTATCCATCTACAGAAGCTCATGGCCTGAGGTCACGGAGCCAGTAAGGGGCAGGTTATTGGTTTGTTTTCCCCCCCACACTGCTTAATGCTGGCCTGGTGTTTTAACAGATCCCAAGTGTCTGGGAGCTTGCTTCTCCCCTTCAGGTGGCAGAACTGTCCACAGAGGGGGCATTACTGTCCTAGACCCAAGGAGTCCTGCTACCACACTGCGGGTGTCTCCATTATCACGGTGTTTTGGCTCCACCCATGTTCACTATGCAGAGGCGGCAGTTTTGTGAGAACAGTGAAGCGTGGGCTGAGCGCGCGGTGCTGAGCGCGCTGTGCTGAAGGCTGTTGCAAAGCGCTGGGTCCTGAATCCCCTGCCCGGCCTCCTGTTGCCGACAGCTAAAATTTGAAGTATGGCTCTTGCTCTCAGTCCCCTCTCATTGCAGACCTTCCTAACCGAGATGGTGCACCCCATAATTCGTGACAACTCCACTTCTCTAACTTGTATCAGGAGCTTTCCCAGCTCCAGGCACGGAGAGATAAAAATATGAGAACATTTGGATCTGAAGGGTGAGGGAAGAACTGGGACTGATCCCACCGAATGCCCTCCCCACTCCCACCGATCGCCTAACGCACACAATGCGAGGGCATATTTTAAAATAGCTAAGACTACATTTTAAATGTCTTACCACAAAAAATAAGTAAGTGGGGTGATGGATATGTTCATCAGTTTGATTGAAGCATTCCACATTGCATATCAAATCAGCACATTGTAGCCCATAAATGTATACAGTTATGATTTTAATTAAAAATTAAAAAAAAAGAAAAAAAGAACCAGTACTGAGGAGTGAAGAGGGACAAACAGGGAAACTGAAGGGCTTGGGCTTCACCTTCAGTCCCTCAGTGGCACATGAACCTGACCTCGGGGCTGCTCAGCATCCGATCTCTGTGGGGCCAAGGCAGAGCTGCCAGCCATCCACACCCAGGGAGAAGTGACTGGGACAGCAGGGGACCTGCTGTGCGGTGGGTGTCTGCCGAGGGCACCAGGGAGGATGGCTGTGGGTGGCACAAGAGCCCAGCTCTGGTATTTCCATTCCCGCCTGATGAGGCTGAGGGAGCCCGTCTTCCCAGGGCGACTGCCGCACAGCTCATTTGTGCATGTTTTACAATGGTGTTGATAAAATCCCCACGGAGCCCCGAGCATGTGTGAGGAGTTCCCACCAGAAATCTAAACAACGCCCTGGCCTTGCTGACAGCTTAATAATGTGACAAAGTTCAGCTTGTTCAATGACAGGGACAGGAATGCAGCTGGGCTGGGCTGACCCAGAGGTTTGAAAATATCCCCCCTCCACTCCGACCTGGTGTTTGACAAATAACCTTTTCTTAGCCTCCTTGAAGGTACCAGACAGAACCAAGTGCCATGCAGGGGCCACATGCCACCGTTAAAATGTTAAATGGAGTGGCAAGGGCCACCAGAGTCACTTGGGGCTGACATTTATCTTTATTATTAATAATAATAACAATGCATATATTGCTTTTTTGGTGCATTCCAGGGTTTTTCGCACTCCTAAATCATCCGACTATACATCAGCAGGCCCGATAAATAGCCCAGTGAACCCAAATTTGATGCAGCTGTCAGACCAGATCTGAGAGAAGCCAACTTAGCCTAATTGAGCTGCAGCAGGGAACCGACGGGCGTCACCCAGAAAATCAGAATAATAGCAGTGTGGCCGGCGACATTTCAAGAGCAGAGACATGAACTGCTAGCTTCAGCTTTAATTTTGCAAGCGGGAATGGGGGGTTGGGGAGAACGGGTGCAGGGAGAAACCCAGACTTCAACAAATATTTAAACTCTCCATTTTTTTTTTCTGCCTCAAAGCCAGTACTGACAATGAGTTCCACATTTAGAAATTTCAGTAGAAGGAATCCCATTTTTCCCCCTCCTTTCTCTAGCTTCTCCTTGTTTCTTCTGCTTGCTCCTGCCCCTTCTTTTTCAACAAAAAGAAAGCTAAAAGTAAAGAAACAACAGGATTTGAGTTGGAGCCAATTTAATGGGCCAGGAGGTTACATATGGAGCCAACAAATCACGGGACTGTGAAGGGTATTACTGATTTAAAGTTATGTATGTTAAAGCCCAAACCTTAACAGCATTCATAAAGGTAAAGGTAACTAATGGAGAGGCTTAGCTGACAGAAAATGGGCTTTTCTCTCTGGCTGCCTTCTTCCCTCTTCAAAATTGCAGAGTGTCTCAGCAGGAGAAGGCCCTCCAGCCCCCCAGTCTCCCTTTTTGGGGATGAAATGGGAAGGCCTCAGCCTCCTTCCCTACGAAATGATAAGCTCAGCTCGGTTCTGTACCAATACAAGACCCCAGACACCATTGCTTGGTTAATTTTTGTTTGCATGGGTATGTATGTATTTCTTCTTCATATGTTTTGGGGTTACCAGAAAAACCATTCCCTTTACCCTCTTCATTTTTAAAACTGTGTGTAATTTCAAGGAAATTTGATCCATGTGTTTCAGATTCATTTGCACTTAATCATGAAAGTCTCTCTGGAAAGAGCTATTTTCTCTCCCCCAAAGACTTTAGTGTCCTTTTTAATAAGCCCTGTAAGTGCCCTCTACCCCAGGCTGCCCTCTCCAAGTGCAGAAGGTTGTGTTTGGCCAAAGAAAAACCAACCTGACCACCAAGGGCACGGGTCTGGTTTGAAATGCTGAACTCGTGAACTTAGACTGTGTGCTGGAAGTGGGGAAATGCCTTCCCCTAGCCCCAGTGTTTACACAGAGAAAGAAGCCTTCCTTCAAAAAAATAAAAATAAAATAGAACTGATGTGAAGATGGGCAGGCCGACTCCAGAGCATTGTAGTCCCTTCCAATAAATCGGGCAGGGCCTATTGGAAAGGTCCTGTGACCATTAGCAGGTGAGTGTTAGCCTCGGGGCCACAGGATCATAATTTGCAGTTACTGCTTTGCTCTGAGGTTCTTTGGAGAAAATGGCTTCACCCAGAGGCTCCCAACTACCAAAAACACCCCGGAACCCTCTTGGATGGCTCCCAAGGCCATGGCATGACTGTGTCCAGGATACATATCTCCCCTCCCTCCATCCACAATAACCCAACCACTGCAATGAAGCCACAATGGCATCCCTTCAGTCCAAAACAAACATGTCATTACCAATCGCAGATTAATTGGTGCCATTTGTGTGCCCTGCCTGTTGGGTTTCAGCTGGAAGCCGCCCAGCAGCAAGGGCCACCGCCCTCGAAAACCTCAAGGCACTCACAACTGTGGCCCTTGGCAGAACCTCCTTAGCTGTTCTTCTTTAACCCTGTGGCAGCAAGCCTTTCCTCCTTCCCACTCCCTTCCCACTTCCCCAGCTTTGGACAGTTTTGAAATGAGTTCCCAGAGGAATGAGAACGTCTATAGCACTGAGTTTTGCTTCGAGTAAATTTCTTTACTGTAATTCATTAATTGTAAGACAAACATTTGCTATTGTTTTAATGCCCTTGAAATTAGAACACGGCTTACTTACAATTGATGATAAGCAAGTACTAGGGTGAAGTCATTTTCCTCTTTAGCAGTACAAAAACTCCTGGTGTATCACTTCTAATCTCCCAAGAGATAGGATCACTTTCAGAACAGTGTGATCAACTTCCTTCTCTCTCCTTCATTCATTCATTCATTGTTCACTCTTCGCTGAGTTTGTCGTTGACCACATCCCTCACTCTATGCACCGTGAGAGGACTAGAAGGGTGTTGAAATGGCCCCTCCCTTTCAGAAAGTTATAATTTAGTTCTAGACATAAGTACACATATGACCAAGCAAGCTAAGTGCTAAATTAGTGGTGTGGCCAGAAAGTGGTAGAGAAGATCAAGATGGAGCCACAGAATGGGATGGAGAGATTCTGAGCTGGGAGGCAGGCAGCCTTACTTTCTAACTGGCTCTGTGATCCAAGGATGCAAACTCTTACCTGCGGAATGAGAAGCTTGTTCCAGATCAGAGTGTGTTCTGGTGTGTTCCGGAGAAGGCAGGCCAAGGGAATGCCCTGAGAGAAAGGGTTCCACAGTGGGTGGGGGAGGAGCGTGGGGAAGTGCCGCCTCCCCACGTTCCTTTCTCAGAGACTTCCACTCCATCTTAGCCTCCTGTGAGCTGCACAAAGCTCTAGGTGAATGACTTGTTTGCATTTTATTCAACTCAGTGTTTCCCAAATCCAGGGTGGACATGAGGTGTGTGTGCAGTTTAAAATAGTTTAACATAGCAAATTGCACACGAACCTTATGTCCACCCTGTATAGTTGTTTCTCGAATCCTATATTTCACTCAATAGCCAGCACTATAACAACGTGAGAAAAATGCTAAGCTCTCAGGCTAACATTCTAGGGATTCATGAGACAACACGGATCTAGAGCTTGGGAGGGGGAGAAAAGCTAAGAGAAAGGGTCACTCCACGCTCACAGAGTGACAGGCTCCCCGGGAGAGGTGCCATCGCTGAGGCCCTGGGCTCTGTGGGTCACCCCAGCAGGGTGCAGTTACTGGGTACCTGTGATGTACCCTGCTGGGTGCCTGGGACTAGAAAAAAAGTAAAACTCTGCCCTGAGCTCAAGTGGCTCCTCATTGTGAAGGCCAGAATGTAAGCAAATAGCCACAGCAAACATGTACCTGGCCCGCCACTGAGCAGAAGCAAAGGGCCCCCCACCAGGAGACTGCACACCCCAAGGGAGTCACGGAGGCTTCAAGGAGGAGGGACCATTAGAAATGCATCTTGAAAGAGGGGTATAAATAGAAATCTGCTGAGCCAGAAGAAGAGCATTCCAGGCAGTGGGAGGAGCGTAAAGTAGGCAAAGGGGCACAGAATGTCTCATAGCTGGGCAGGGCTGGAGGACCCCACTGAGGGCTGACAGCTGGATTGTGAAGACCACAAAGACTTTGTATCAGCAGGTAGTGACAGCAGCATCAGCAGGAGACTTAATTGTCTCCCGTAAGAAGGACTCTGGAGGTCCACAATGAGTGGGTCTGGGGGTGGGGGCAGTAGCTCCAGGCCTCCGGGGCCCTGTGCTCCTTCCCCCTCTGCTTGGCTGTCCCTCAGCATATTGGCTTCTCTCACTGAGATGCGCCTTGGAACCGGCTGTCTCACAGACAATGTGCCCTGCCCTCAGTGTAGGCATTCGGAGGTATCCTAGGGGCCAGAGAAGCTGGGCTTTTTCACAGGAATTTTTTAAAGATGATTTGGGGACTGTAGAGACAAGGAGTGGGAAGGAGGCTGGAGGCAGGAGACAGCTCAGAACTTCTGAAATTATCTAGGCAAAAAGTATTGCATGCTGAGGCCAGCATCCCTGCTAGGACTTGGGGGGGAGGCAGTAGAGTGGATAATGCTGTCCCTTTATCAGGGAGGAGGACAAGCCTCTCAACAGCCCAGCCTCACTGTCTCTTGCATAGGCTGTGACCTAGTGGCATGGCCACTCCTCACCCAAGGAAGGCTGAGAAGTGGAGTCTCAGTGACCATGGAGAATTCAGTGACCATGGGCTCAGGCAAGGTTCTGTCACTGACACTGGGCTGTATCCTAAGTGAGAAATTCATCTTTTATTAGTTAAGCACTGAGATTGGGTGGTTACTGGATCTATTATAGCAGGTGGATTACCTTTCCTACCTCGCAGTACATGTGGATCCCAACACCCGACACCAAGGAAGACCAGATGGCCTCCTGCATGAGGGATTGGGGTCAAGGCTGAGCTCCAGCAAGCACAATTTTGGGACACGGGGCAGGGGGTATTTTGATCATGTATATCCCATTCTTCAATCTCTTTAGAGGTTAATAATGATTTATAACTGAACAAAATGCAATAAACTATCAAAAGTACATACAACTTGCTGTGTGCCTCCTGAAAACAAAGCTTTTTAAAAATCACAACCTTTTCATGAAGGACCAGAAATAAAAGACAATTTCATTGAGAGAGCTACTTGATAGAAACCCTATTCCACCACTGCCTACTACCTAACCCACAGATTATCCTCCTGCAATGGGCTGAGTGTTTGTGTCCCCCAAATTCACATGTGGAAATCCTGACCCCAACATGATGGTATTAGGAGCTAGAGCCTTTGGGAAGTGATTAGGTCACTTAGGGGAATAGTGCCCTTATGAAAGGGACCCCACAGAGCCCTTTCACCCTCTTTCTACTATGTGAGGATGCAATGAGAAGGGGGCCGTCTGCTACCTGGAGGAGGCCCTCACCCAAAGACAGCCATGCTGGCACCCCAGTCTCTGACTCCCAACCTCCAGAACTATGAGAAATAAATTTCCATTTATGAGCCAACAAGTCTATCACAGCAGCCCATACTCTAAATAGCTTAGTCCTGTTGTACCCATAATATCAACAGAAGACAATGTTTTTCTTTTTTTCTAAAACAATAGGATTGAAAGGACAGGCCAGTTGTCACCTCCCAGAGTAGAAATGCTTCCCCACTGTGGATACAAACCAGACAGAAAGAGATGAAAAATGAGGAACCTCAGCTCTCCCTGGACATCTTCTGAATCTAATTACAACCAAAAGGAGGGGCTGACTGATGAAGCCCAAGTCAAAGACACCTAGGACAGAGTGGCCCTCTCACTCTGGAGCCCCTCTATGCTAAGGGAACACTGGATTTTGAGGATGTCTGTGGTAGATTTTAGAAAGATATATATTTAATAAATTTAGAGAAAGATAAATGAGTCCATAGCAATAACCTTCAAATGTAGCAACAGCCCAAGAAGGATGGGAGACCCTCAAAGTTCTGAAACATAATCAAAGCATGGGATGAAAAGTAAGAGAATATAACTGAAGATTAGAGACAATTGGTCCCAAAGAGTGAGACCATTGCCTAGAATAGTATCTGAAAGGTTAGACCACAAGTGAGCTGAGCCATTCAACATTCTAAGACCACCATAGGGGTCTTTCTTCAGAATAGGTTAATGGGTCTGTCTGTGATCCCGAGGCAGATTGTAGGAGGTACCACCGGACATGAAGGAGCAGAAATCTCCAACATCTCCCTGAGGTGCAGCCTCAGTCCCCACACTGAACCAGGCTTTGCTTCCGCATCTGGGCAGTGAGCAAAGGTGAACCACAGGGCGCCTCCACCACTGGGCTCAGTGCTCAAGTGCTCAAGCCCTCCCCTGCACAAGTGTGTCTGTCCTCATCTGCCCAAATCACACCTGCACATACCCCTTTCATCAGCCCTGCTTCAAGTGGCAATTTAAACATTTTAAGGGCACCTGTTGAGTACCCACTCGGTAGATTTCCTTTTATCACTGGCTCACGGAGAGTAACTGGATAATGTAATTGTGGGGCAGGAAAACTGGGCTTTTTGATTTGTGTTTTTTGAGGATTAGCCTGATGCCCCACTGCCAAATCCATGATCGCCTGAAAGGAAATCTGAAGGAAGAACCTGCCACAAAGTCCCCCAGGGGCTCTTCAGGCAACGGCTTTATGAACAGGCCTGTCCTGCTTTTAGTCACTAGAGAGCTCAAAGGCTCTTGGGGTGGACAGAGCTGGCGGGTTTGCCTCATTGTGGGATGAGGTAGAGGGGAGCAAAGGAAGACTGGTCTTCCAAATGTCTGTGTCCAGGGCAGGGCAGGGCAGTGTGGGGAAGCCCCTGGGGTGTGGGGGATCCTGTGTAGAACCCTGAACTGGAGCCAGACCTATGATGGCTTAGGTACTCCTGGGATGTGAGCTTGCCCCGTTCAGTGCAGAGGGTCTGAAATATTCATAGATGATGTCAGGGAAGTGGCATAGATGGGCCACTTGCTCTTGGCCCTGAGGCACACAAGGCTGAAATCCCACCTTTGATGCAGCAGACCGCTTCTCTGAAGATGCTTGAGGGCACTTTGGTTTGGCTGGGAATATGTACAGGTCAGGGAGGGGGCACTTGCAGGATGTTTTTAGAAATGAACAAATGCATGGCACATTAGTTTCCTGTGGCTGCTGTGACAAAGTACCACTATCTGGGGGGGCTTAAGATAGCAAATGTATCCTCTCAGGGTTCTAGAAGCTAGAAGCTCAAAATCAAGGTGTTGAAGGGCCACGCTTTTCCAAAACCTTTGGTGGAGAATCCTTGTCTCTTTTATCTCCTGTTTCTTGGCTTGTGGACACTAACCCCAATCTCAGCCTGGCTGTCTTCCCTCTGCATCTGTGTCTAAATTTTCATCCTCTTTGGAAGACACCAGTCACATTGGATTGGAGCCCATCCTAAGCCAGAGTGGCCTCATCTTAACCCAATTATACATGTATCTGCAAACTCTACTTCCAAGCAAGGCCGATACACAAGTTCTGGAGGTTAGGTTTTGAGCATATCTTTGGGGGACCACGAGGATATGTTAAAAAGCAGTCACCATTCTGACTTATGAAAGCCTGAGATGCAGTGTGGGAGCTTAAAGTCATTGTCACTTCAGCTTAGGGCTTGCCCTCCCAAACAGGCAATGACTTTTTTATTTTTCTCTCTAATTCCAAAAAGAGATACTCTTGTATGTATTATGTACACTATACAATAAACTTGCATGTGACCAAATTATAATACAAATAAACAAGGGGGCTGTAAACCTGAGGGACAGGGAAGCCTCTGGGGACCTGCTTGTCATAGGAAAGGAGGGACAGAAGAACAGAAAGGAGGGATAAAAATAATCAACAAACATGAATGGATAATGGATTGAATTTTCTGACACTTCCCACTTATTTTAGAATGACCTGTTGAAGCAGGAACAGCATTAAAAGGACCATGACCTTTCTGGAAGGGCTGAGTGGCAGAATCAGTGATCCGGCCCCGTAATTACTTCTCTTAGGAGGAGAATGTTCACAGAAGCAGCAGTCCAGAGAAGGAAACCAAAGTGAGAGCAGCTCCAGGGGCTTCTCCCACCCCAGGGCACCTGTGAGCTTGGAGCACAATGTGGTTTGTAGGGAGGTGTCACGTGGGAGCCCAACGAGTGGGACGTTACAGGCCAAAGCTGCCCAGCAGTTCCCCATAGCCATGGGTCATCGCCTCGCCTGATGTTGGATAACGTGCAATGCCGGGTATATTCTATTAATTATCTTTCTTAATTTAATTATGTAGAAAGAGTCTGTTAACTAGTATTTCTAATACTCTCAGGGTGTGGGAAAAGGAGGATAATGCTAGGATTATTAAATGCTTAGCAATATATCCGCCTGGAGAAGGGAATTCACAAACACTGAAGCTAATGCTTGTTCTACAAACCAGTCAGGGCACTAAGGAATGAGTTTGGAAGAGCAGCACATGGCCAGTCATAACTTTGCTTCAGGAGGCTAAAGAAACCCCCAACAGGTTGTTTTTAAAAATAACCCCTTATAAATTCATCTAAACATATCGTAAACAGATTTTGACACATACTACATAATTTTCAAATTAGTTATATAGCATTGTAGTAAATTCACATGATTCAAATAATAAAACAGATAAAAAATGTACAAAGAAAAATCTCCTTCCCACCTTGTTCCCCCTTCCATTCAGTTCCCACCCTGCCCAGCAAGGAATATGACTGGTAGCTTTCTGTTTATATCTTTAAGGAATTATTATATATTTGCCAGTCAACACATATATAATTTTGTTTTATCCTATTCTTTTTATAAATGGTCACATGATACACGCACTTTCCTACATCTATTCATATGTGTGTAAAATGAGGTATGTACATATTTATTAGTTACATATTGTTTGCAATTGCAAATATTTGGAAATAGCTTTAGTGTCCATCAAAAGGGGACTGATTAAATTGAGGAATATCCACACTGTGGAATCATATACAGCTGTAAAAAAGAATGAGGATGATCCCTGTGTACTTATAATGAAAGATCTGGCTTAGTCTGTTAGGGCTGCTATAACAAAATGCCACAAACTGGGTGGCTTATGAGCAGCAGAAATTTATTTCTTACAGTTCTGGAGGCTGGAAGTCCAAAATCAAGGTGCCCGCAGACCTGGTGTCTGGCAAGGGCCCACTTCCCAGTCTGCAACAGCTGTCTTCTCCCTGTACCCTCACATGGTAGAGAGCAGAGCAAGCATTCCTTCCACATCTGTGTTTATGAGGGCATTAAGCCCATTCTGGAGTGCTCTACCCTCCTGTCCTAATCACCTCCCAAAGACCGCAGCGTCATACTGGAGATCAGGTTTCAACACATGAATTTGGGGGGACACATCCAGTCCATAGCAAGCCCTCTAGGATACATTAGGTGAAAAATGTAAGATACAGAACAATTTATATGGTATGTACATTGGGTTAAAAAAGGGGGCAGTGAGGGTATGTACTTGCTTTTTCTTGCATCTGAATAAAGAACAATCTGGAAGGAGTCACAAGAAACTAATAAAGTATTTACAGAGGGTGAAGAAAGTGTGACGATCAGGGACAAGAAAGGGCACAACACTTTTCAATGGTTATTGTGATGTAGTATTTTCATTTTTTTACCATACAAAGGTATTTTCTATTTAAAATTTTTAAAAAACAAAATACATTAATTAAATGCACATCCCTGGGATCTGATCATCACATTTCTGGGAACCTGACCTGTGAATATTTGCTATACTTGTCCAAAGATACCTGAAAGGATGTTCACTGCATTATTTCAACAATAAAAGACTGGAAGTGACCTCAATGTCTATTAAATGTAGACTTATCAAGTGAATTAAATTGTATTCAGAGAGTGAAACACCACACAGATGTCACAAAGAATGTGAAATATACACTAATTTGGAAAGCTCTCCCAGATACATTGATTAACAAAAAAGCAAGACAAAACAAGTACTCTCTTGAGACATTCCTATGCAAGTCCTTTACCCTGTTTTTAATAGGGTTGTATTCTGTCATTAAGTAGCTTCAGTCTATTGTATACTATGGATATTATCAGCTCCTGCTCCTTCTCTGATGTATGATTTCCTGATATTTTCTCCCAATTTGTGGGTTGTCTCTTCACTTTGTTGTTTCATTTGCTGTGCAGAAGTTTTTTTAGTTTGATGCAATGCCATTTGTCTATTTTTGCTTTCATTTCTCCAAAGAAGACATACAAACGGCCAACAGATACAGAGAAAAATGCCCAGTGTCTCTAATCATCAGGGAAACGCATATAAAAACGACAAGGAAACATCACTTCACACCTGTAAGATTGGCTACTCTCAAAAAGATGAAAGATAATATGTGTCGGGAAGGATGTGGAGAAAAGGGAACACTTGTGCCCTGTCGGTGGGATTGTAAATTAGTACAGCCATTCTGGAACACAGTATGGAGGTTCCTCAACAGACTAAAAGTGGGATTCTCTTAGGATCCAGCGCTCCCACTCCTGGGTCTATACTTGTTCAAACTGAAATCAGCATCTGGAGAGACGTCTGTACTCTCAGGTTCACTGTAGCACTGTGCACAGCAGTCAGGATTTGAAAGGAACCGAAGGGCTCATTGGTTGATGAGTGGATTAAAAAATGTGGTAAATACGCACAACAGAATACTATTCAGCCTTAAAACAAAAACAGGAAATTCAGTCATTTTTGACAATATGGGTAAGCCCAGAGAACATTATTTTAAATGAAACAACCAGGCACAGAGAGGCAAATGTGATCTCACTTAAATGTGGAATCTTAAAAAGTTGAAGTCATAAAAATAGAGAGAAGTGGTGGGTGGCTAGGGAAGGGGGAGTCGTTGATCAACTGATAGAAAGTTACCATTAGAATAAGTTCCAGTGATCTATTCCACAGCATGGTGCTTAGAGCTAATAATAATGTATATTTCAAAAGAGAGGATTTTACTCATTTTTATTTTTAATTATTATGAGCATATAATAGTTGTATATATTTATAGGATACATGTGATGTTTTGATACAGGCATATGATGTGTAATAATCAAACCAGGGTAATAAGGGCATCCATTAATTCAAGAATTGATCAGTTCTTTGTGTTAGGAATGTTCCAATTCCACTCTCTCAGCTATTTTAAAGTACAGAGTAAGTTATCTGTTGGCTATAGTCATGCTGTTGTGCTGTGGATATTGTTTATTCTATCTAAATATATTTTGGTTACCCGTTAGCCATCCACCACTTTATGTCCACTACCTTTCCCAGCCTCCAGCGACAATCATTCATTCTACTCTCTATCTCCATGAGATCAATTGTTTTAATATTTAACTCCTACATATGAGTGAGAAAATGCAAAATCTGTCCTTCTGGTCTTGGTTTATTTCACTTAACTTATGTTCTCCAGGTCTGTCCCTGTTGCTGTGAATGAGAGGATTTCATTCTTTTTTGTGGCTGAATAATATTTTGTTGTCTATATGGACCACATTTTCTATACCCATTCATCCGCTGATGGACACGTAGGTGGATTCCCCATCTTGGCTACTGTGAACAGTGCTGCAGTAAACATGGAGTGCCGATATCTTTTCAATGTACCGATTTCTTTTCTTTTGGATATATGCCTAGCAGTGGAATTTAAGGGTCACATGATTGTTCTAGTCTTAGTTTTTTGAGGATTCTTCACACTGTTCTCCACAGTTGTCACACTAACTTACATTTTAAGACCTTTGAGCAGTTTTTCATTTACTTGTGTGCCATTGGTATGTCTTTTCTCTATTCAGAACTTTTCCTTATTTTCAGTCAGATTATTTGGTTTTATAATATTGACTCATTTGAGTTCCTCATATGTTCTACTTATTAATCCTTTGTCAGCTGGGTAGATTGCAAATATTTTCCCTCGTTCTGTGGACTGTCTCTTCCCTTTGTTGATTGTTTCTTTCATTGTGCAGAAGCCTTTTAGTTTGATGTGATCCTATCTGTCCGTTTTAGCTTTGGTTGCTGGTGCTTTTGAGATATTAAGAAATGATTGCTCAGACCAATGTCCTAGAGCATCTGTCCAATGTTTTCTTTTAATATGTTGATAGTTTCAGGTTTTTAATGCACTTTGAGTTGAGAAATGATAACTATTTGAGGTAATTGATATACTAATTGACCTGATTTATCATGCCACAATGTATACATGTATCACATTGTGCCCCATAAAGATATATAATTATTATTTGTCCTTTTAAAATAAAGTAAAATTCTAAAAATTGCAAAAGTGAAGTCATAAACAACACATCGTTTCCCATTTTTGATAAAATAAATATGATATATGCATATCCACTCACCCACATGTCCTGTATGCTTACGTAAAAAAAGAACATGTATCTGACATGTAACATATGTGTGAGTATGTATGCATGGACATTTTCTAGATATAAATATAAGAAATTGTTGAGAGCAGTGGCCTCCAGGGAGAGGGTGAAACTATTTGGAGTAGGAAAGTTGCCCACTGTTTATTACAATGTCTTTTGAACTGCTTGACTTTTGCTGTGTATGTGTTTTTCTTTTTAATTAACAATACTCATGAATAAATAAATAAGTGTACATCTGCACGATGAAAATTATGGACCTTTAAAACAAACAACTGAGGAGTCTTTATATACTTAAACTAAACAGTCTTCAAAATGCATTGTTAAGCAATTCTATTTGTAATTTCAGTGGCTTCAGGGTTCCCATGCTATGTGTTACCTGGTTCATATTCTTTCTGGCAATAAACTCACAGTGCTTTTCATTGCTTTGGGTTTGATCACATTACATCTCTATCTTTCTAACTGAGGAGTACTTCACCTATAAGACTTTATGTCAGTTTTAGGGTTGAAATCCTAGCTCTTACTGGCTTATGAACATGAGCAATTGCTGTGGGCATCAGATACCATCTGTAAGTAAAAAACAGAATACATTACAATAATGTTGAAGCAATGTGAGATAAAGTAAGTGTGCTCCTTAGCATGTAAGGACCTAAGTTTAGGCATTCAACCTGGCGGCTGTTGCTACCATTAATATTCCTTGTGATAGGGGAGTGGAAACTGCAGAAAGAAGTGACCACAGCTTGGTTTCACACCAGGAGAGGCAAGATTTTGTGTATCATGGCCAAGAATGTTCCAGAGGAAGCCCAGCATTTGGCCATAGTAGCCTTAGACCACTATTTCAAAGAACTGGCTGCTAACTAAAGTTTAGAATTCTTTATTCTGTAGGTGCAATTGGACTTCGTTCTTATTTGTATGGAAGCATCTCATGCCCCCTCTAGGGAAGTTTATTCCATCTTGCAACCAGTGGAAGTTTATTCCATCTTTTATCCAGTGGCTTCAAGCTCAGGACACCTTTTGTTGCCATGTTCTGCCCTCACTCAGTCTGTTATGCCAATTTGTGTTTTACGAATAATGTCTTTCAAAAGAGGAAGTGAAATGTCCACGTTGTCTTTCTTAACCTTTACAGAGTTAAAAAGAAAAATAATTGCCTCTCCATGTTGTCTCCACTTTGTCTCTTAGAGTAGGGCTCTGGGTCAAATGGTCCCACTGATTATCTCGTTGGCATTCTGCCTTGATGCATTTATAGGGTCTTTTATTATTGACTTTGGAGCTCCTTGCAAGGTACTGCAAAAAAACATTTTAAAATAGTCTCCAGTGGGCAGTTTACATTTTGACTGCTCCTTTCATTATCCTCCCAACACCCTTATATAGTTCCCTTTTCTAGAATTAAATAACCACATGATAGCTTTTGGGCTCCATGTCTCTTTTGGATGTTGAACTTGGCCCTGTTGTGGTCTTTATTATTAGCGGTTCAGCTGAAGTCTCATGCTCCTTCACGTTCATCACTTTTCTGCCAGTTTTTCTTTTCATGTTATATGGCATCTTGATAATTAAGGGCCATCTTGTTTTTTTTTTTTTCTCCCTGAGAATTCCTTTAAGAATCACTGACAATATGTTAAGAAGTGGTGTTCACAGAGTTGTGTGATGCGTAGGAATGTGGTGGTCAAAAGGAAAGGTTGATGACTGACAGTTTCCAAAAGTCCTTTGGTTCCAGGTGAATATAAAGTCTCAGTTGGCTGTGGTGGCACAGACCTGTAGCTTACCGGGAGGCTGAGGTAGGAGGATTACTTAAGCACGAGAGGTTGAGGCCAGCCTGGGTAACACAGCAAGAGCCTGCCACTTAAAAACAAAACAAAACAAAACAAAACGCTATTCTTTCACCATTAGTTCATCTAGGATTTAGGACTGAAGATCTGTCTCTCGAGTCATACTTTAGAGGCCATAGTATTTTGAAGACCATTACCCTAAAAACATAAGCCTATATTTCAGTTTCTCTTGCTTCATTTTCTTGCATCACACTTGTACAAATCTCAGGTCAAGACCTGCAAACTCTCATCTTTCTTCTTACTCATCACACTCACCTTCCCTAAGGACAGCCTGATCTTACTCTGAAGGCCAAGAGTACAATGAATTCTAAGAATTTCTGGTGGAAATTTCTGGTAGAAAATCTTTCTTCTCAAGTCCAATATTCATGTTTCCAAAGCTAGATGCCAGAGAGGACCCCCGCCCCCCGCCCCAACACACATACACACCCCTTCCCATAATACGTCCTTACTACCACTGAGACTATACTGGCAGGCCCTACCCAGGTTTGATCCAGGATGGAGATGTTTTTGTGGCCTAAAGTAGAGAATCTTTTTTTTTTAATGTTCTCTTGTTTTTTCTTTCGCTTCAAAATATACCAAGAACTGCAAAGGGAAACAACAACTGCCACAGACCCAGGTCATACGCATCAAATTCCATGACGTTGCAGTCTCATGGGTGCTGTAGCAACTAAATTGCAGGGAGAGATGCTAGCCCACTTCTATCTGAGAGAGAGAGAGCCGACAGGCAGGAAAGAAAGTGGAATTATGCACTTCAGAAAGATTTGCAACAGGTGGTTAAATAGACAACCATGAGGTATATGTCCCTTATCAATTTGAGGGAAAAAATGCTAAAACCCAAGAACAGCTTTGATGTAAGAGAATAAGCACTCACATTCTGCCAGTGAAAGAGTAAGTTGGAGCAACCTAGAGGCACATTTGGCCTGAAAATAGTCATGCCCTTTGCCTCAGCAATTTTACCTCCAGAAATCTGTTCAAAGAGACAAATAAAGATGGTGAAGAATCTGGATAATTATAGTCTTAATAAGGGGAATAAAAAATTAGAATGACCCTCAAGGCCAAATCATAGGGAACTGGTTAAATGGGTTATAATATATAAGAATGATGTTACAGATGAAAAAGGGCATGGAAAGATGTTTATGATATATGAGTGAAACAAAATCCCATTTAAAAAATCCCATTAAGAAGTATGTAGAGTACTAGCTGACAATTCTCAAAATGACTCATGGAAAAACTTGTTGACAAAGAAAAGCTAAGCTTATTAGATTCTTTTTCAATAAGGAAGAACATCTCCTTGACAGAGTGTTAGTAGTATATCAAAAGGGATAATTCAGAGGAGGATATTTACAGAGTTTTAGGCCACAGCTGAGTGATTATAAGGTGAGTCTTAGACGGCAGGGAACTGGTTGGGACTGAGTAGAGTTTATGACACCTAGCTTTGAATTGGTGGGCACAGTAAGGTGATGAATTTGTGGGCACAGTAAGGTGAGGTCTTGAGCAATTACTATTGATTGAGCAAGCTCTTATTCGTGATAATTAAGCAAGTATTTTCAGGAGTAAGTAGCAGTTATTTTTGTCTGTTCCTAGCATTGTTTATCATGAAAAGAAGAAAATATAATACTTTTCCCCTATATTGTTTATCACAGAGACTAGAAAATATATTACGTATACCTCTCAATATTAGTCCTTTTTACATAAAAAAGTATTTATATTTATATCTTATTAGAAGAAGTCTAGGAAGATAATTATTTACAAATTAAAAGTGGTTATCTCTGGTGGAAGGATTATTGGCATAATTTAATTGTTTT
>NW_003852426.1:16285472-16287277 GCF_000181295.1 Otolemur garnettii
AGATGGTTTTAGAATCCATTCTTCAGAAGCATCTTGGAAGCATATTTAACTAAAATAGACACTTCTCAGCCTTCTGTTATCACTCCATTTTCAGAATTATGGTACAGTAGGTGTCAGGGACAAGAGGGAAATAAAGTGTGAGATCCCCAAAGAACCCAGAAACCTGCAATACCATCTTTAGGATCTCGCCAGGCAACCACCAATAAATATTTTTGAGCATTAACCATTTGCTGAGTGCTAGAGAAGGTGAGGCATGGTACAAATATGGGATAATCTCCACACCATCTCTAAAGGAGCTTAGCCTTTAGTTGTGGGAAGGGTGGTGAGGAGTGACTAACACAAAGGAAACAGTTTCAGATGGATACAGAATGGTGTGAAACCAAGCACTGCCCTGCAGGTGGGATAATACTTGATTCTATAACTGGTCTCTGTTATAATATTTGTATCACACATCTCAAGTAGTTTAGACTCCAAGGCCTATGTGAAGTTGGAGATAAGAAAGCTAGGGGCATTGAGATATTCTAATAAAAGGAGCCCCTTTTTTAATACTATTTTTTATTGAAAATCTTTCCAAAATTTGACTCTGCTTCACTTTTTCCATAAATAATGACAAGTCAATGAACCTGAAGGCAGGGCCTCGGGGTCATGTTTATTACATACAGATGAAGATTTCATTAACTATAGTTAGACAGGACATTGATATGATATGAATTGATACCAACTCATAGCCTTAAATGTACCGTAGAAGAAAAAAATCCATGTAAACGAATATCTAATATCCATGTATCAAAAGAAGATCACAGAAGATCTTCTTTAATAGATTGAATGACCCAGTTGGTTGAAATGTCATTCTACTTGAAATAACTCTTGATTACCAATAAATACTCTTCAGCAGAGATTCTATAATTTCATAGACAAAGGTTCTTCATAAGTCCCTTTAGGAAACTGAGGCCCAGAAGGGAGATTTGCTCACAGTTATCTGGTGATGGTCCTAGGATTAGAAATTAGATCTCCTATTTTTCAATTTTGAGCTTCCTACCTCTTTAGCCTGGTACCCCATGCCTTTCTCCACAGGTAAAACTTACTGTGGACTCTGGGTAGCTTAGCTACTAGACAAAAATAAAAGAAACACAGTGCACAGTGCCTCTGGGTATAAAGAGATTCTCTTATACCCAAGGGCACTTTCTGGAAGCTTTTCTGGAATAGGATTCAGTTCCCCTTGATCCCAGGCACGCGTAGTAGTCAGTGCTATCCATGCCTTTAGACCCACTGGATTCAAACAATGGGAGTGTAGGACCCCTCCTGGCGGAGCAGTCTGACGGACCAACTGGCCACTCAAAACAACAATCAACTTGGCAGATATACCACTTAGAATACTTTGGCCACTTGTGGAAAAAAATCCAAACCCACCCTCAAACAATCTGGGATGAATTACAGAACAGGAAATCCAGAGTTGAGACCAGTTTCAGGGTTTGTTGATTTAGCAACTCTGTGGTCTCACCAAGGATCCAGGTTCTGTCACTGTTTCTTGGCGCATTTTGCAGTGTACAGCCTGTGCCCTCAGGCTAGCCCCTCACCATCCCCAGAGGGTGGCAGCACTGCCAGGCCTCACACTCACATCCTGAGGCAGTGACTTTATGGAATCACTTTCTTAACAACAGGGGATCTCTCTCAAAAGTTCCTGGATAAATCTACTCTCACAATCCCTCCTGGAACTTGGTCAGGACAGTCAGGAGGACAGTTCAGATATCTACAATTTACCCCTGGAAATGAGAATGGGTTCACTCTCATCTGAGTGACAGGAC